>NW_022060093.1:0-144243 GCF_007399415.2 Gopherus evgoodei
AAATGAGCCTTTGCTGACAAGGTTTGTCTCTGTTCATATTTCACCTTCAGGTGTTATGTTGAGGGATCTTTAGTATATTTCTGTGAGGTTAATAACTATCTCCTCAACTTTATTTACTCAACTTAAAAATTTGTGTCACCTGATTTTTGTATCTCCCTGTGAAAATACAACTGACACGTGTGGCTTTCTACAGGGGGTCATGATGTTAAAGTCGGGGAATTCAGTCTCTGTACTTCTGGGAGGGGGTTTTGCTTTTTTACAGCTGACTCACTGCCAGGCAGACTGGGCTGTTAGCTGCACCCACTGTCCTTGCCAGGGGCCCCTGCTGAACCCTGGGCGGCTGCACTGCCGTGCTGGGGTGACTCTGCAGGGGAAGAAGCTGCTGTGGAGCAATGTAGAGCAGGTGCAGGAAGGAGACGGGGTCACTATTCACATTCTGAACTGCACAATTTTTCATATTTGGGAATGTCCAAGAACAATTCTAGGGGAAGGTGAATGCAGAGCAGTGACACTGGAGGTGTCCAGACCTCCAATGGGGGCAGCATGGAAATTAATAATGGGAAGATCATTTGCAAAACTTCACTTGTCTTCACTGACAAGATTTTTCTCTTTTCTTATTTCACGTTGTGGTGCTATTTAGAGGAGTCAGGATATATTTTTACTATATTAATTAAACACTTAATTTTATTTAATCAAGCCAAAAACTTAGTGTCACTTATTTTTTTCTCTGTCCTAGCAAGAATGAATTGAATTTTGTGACTTTCTGGAAAGTGCAGAGAGATTAAATGTGGGGAATTCAGTCTCAGTGTTTGTGACCTGATGTTTTCCTCTCACAGGTCAGTGCCTGCATTGAAATACCAAGAGGAATCTAAGGGCTGGTGTACGCTGGGCACTGAACTGGAAGAGCGACATTTCTCAGGTTGTGAACCCCAGCCCCCAAGCCCATAGAGTTAAGGTGACCTAAGCCCTGATTAGATAGTGCTAAATAAAAGGAAGAATTGTTCTGTCCATGTAGCTATTACAGGGATGGGAAAACCCCTCCAGTCACTGTCTACTCCAGAGTGCTATAGCAGTGCCACAGCAGTGTTTGAAGTGTAGACAGAGTGAAACTAGATCTGGCTCCAGTTTGCACTGTGGATGCTCAGGCACATACAGTATGTCTACACTAGGGGATTATTCCGATTTTACAGAAACCAATTTTTGGAAACAGATTGTGTAAAGTTGAGGGCACACGGCCACACTAAGCACATTAATTTGGCTGTGAGCACAGTTATGCCCCAATGTCACAGAAACTGGTAAATAATCCCAGTTCCTAGATGTGAAGGCATCTGAACTACAGACCACAGCAAACCTGGCCCCCAAAGCACAGGGGGGATTGGGGGTTTGTTCTCTTTGCTTAGCCATGTGCAGTCGCACAGAGAGCGCGTTTAAAAGTCTCCCCTCCCACAGAGCGGGAATGGGAAATGATTCTCAATTTGAAGCCTGATGTGAATGAGGATGTCTGGACCAAGGGGCCAGGGACTGGCCTTTGCTAGAGAAACCACCGTCAAGTTTTAGCAAATTAGGAAAAGTCAGCAAATAAGAACAACCTCAGGTATTAGTAACAAAATCCCACAGGGAGCAGTTTCTGGCACTACACCTGCACAACTCTGCTCCCCGCTCTTCTCGGGCTCCTGCTCTCTGCTTAGCTCAACCCCGCTCTGGCCCAGGCAGTTCCCGCTCCCATGGAGGATGGGACCAGGGCCAGCTTTAGGAACTGCAGGATCCAATTCGAATACCTGGCAGTGGTCCAGGTCTTCAGCGGCACTTCGGCAGTGGGTCCTTCACTCGCTCCAAGTCTTCCATGGCACTGAAGGACCCGCCACCGAAATGCCACTGAAGACCTGGAGTGAGTGAAGGACCCACAGCTGAAGTGCCACTGAAGACTCAAGCTGCCGCCAGATGAGTAAAAATTAAAAAGTTAGGCTCTCTTCTTTAAGGCGTGGGGCCCTTATAGGTGCAGGCATGGGGCCCTCTTAGGTGCGGGGCCCAGTTTGGGGGAATCGGGGGAATTGGTCTAAAGCTGGCACTGGATGGGACCCCCTGGCCTGGTGACTCCCTCATTACACTGCCTGGCCTGTCAGTCCAGCTAACTTGGAGCTTTGGCCTCTCCCCATTGCCCCTGGGGACTGTCAGTCTCAGGGGCCTGATTTCCCACTGACCCTTTCCACCTCTATTGGTGCTAGGAACTAGCCAACCGACCCCCCCACCCTCCCCACCACCACACACACTAAGTTTTAGTAAAGGGCCAACAGTCCCTTACACAAGCCAGCCCCGTGAGGGTCACTGATGGCCAGAGAAGGCAGCACAAGCTGTTTCCATGGTGTAATGGGCAACACTTGGGACACTGAATCCTGCAATCTGAGTTCAACTCTCAGTGGGACCTGGTGTTGGCTTGTGGTAAAGCCCTGGAGCTCACAGTCCTCAACTTCCCTGTCTCTAGTTGTACAATAGTGAGTCTTTTCCCTCCTGCTGGGTGACTCACTCACAGGAGCCAGGTCTTTGGTCGTGATGGCCACAATGGGTTGGGGCTCTAAAACTTGCCACCCTAGTTGCTGATTCCTGCAGTTTGACCTGGTGGTTGGGATTCTCGCTGCTTCAGCTGGTGCCCACAAGTTTGGCCCCTGTGCTTCCTGCCACACTTTTCCTCTGGCCCACATGGCGCTTGAAGAAAGGAGTGCCAGGGCTGGGATTAATAGTCAGGGCTTGGCAGGACGGAGGAAGAGCCCCAGGCTGGAGCCCCACACACCTTCCCTCCTCCGGGCACCTAGAGCAGAGGCAGCCCAGCTCTGTCTACTGGATACCTCGGCAGAGTAGGTGAGTTCATGGAAATACAGTCTGGTCCCAAAGCCTCCTCCAACCCTGCTCATCACTAGCTGTCAGGGGAGAGCTCATTCACACCTCGCTTACAAATCATCATTTGAAATTCTAAGGGTACGTCTTCACTACCCGCCGTATCGGCGGGTAGCAATCGATTGCTCGGGGATCGATATATCGCGTCTCATCTAGACGCGATATATCGATCCCCAAATGCTCTTATATCGATTCCGTAACTCCACCAACCCGAATGGAGTTGCAGAATCGACAGGGGGAGCCGTGGACATCGATCCTGCGCCGTGAGGACGGTGAGTAATTCGATCTTAGATACTTCACATATTCACGTAGCTGAAGTTGCGTATCTAAGATCGATTTTCCCCCATAGTGTAGACCAGCCCTAAGGTTGGTCAACATTGCTGAAGCCAATGCACCGACATTGTCAGCAAACACAACAGCTGGGTGAGGAAACCTGGCTTTGTCCAGACTTTCCAAATGTATTTAACTTTCTCAAGTACAAGTATTTTTCATACGTTGTACCTGCTTTTAAAGTGTGTGTTAACGTTTCAATTTCCATTCAAATTTGCAACCAATGACAACATTGGCAGAGCTGCATGTAACTAGTTGACAACTGGGGGCGGGTGTTGGGGAAATTCGAGGGAGGGGGTGCACAGCTCCCTGGCTGTGGGGCGTATAGGGAATGCCCAGTTTCACTGAATTGAGTCTCCTACTGCAGCACCTCAGTAGGTTACATCAGAGAGGAGCTGCAGGGTCTAGGCAGTGGGATGCCTGTGCCTTTAAGAGCCCAGCCCTGGGAAGCCCATGCTGAGAGGTGCTGGCTGTGGGAGGGGAAATAAAAAAGTCCCTCTGCTCCCTGCCCCATGTTTGCAAACACTGGAGTCTCAGCCCCCCGGGGTAACTGTTACCTCTCTGCCCCTGCCTGTGCCGGGGTTTGACCCTCTGGCAGCATCTCTCCCTGGGCTTAACTCCGGCTCCTTCCCTCGTCCCTGATTTTGCCCTTCAGCCCCTCTCCTAACTCTGCCTCCAGCTGCTTGACCCCCCCCCCGACCAACCCATTTCCACCCCCTGCTCAGACCCTGGCCACCCTCTTCTCTGATTTGCTCCCCTTTGCCCCTTGTTAATCCCTGTAAAAAGTAGGGGGTGCTGGGTCCCATTCTTGGTGGGCGGGGCTGGGCACCTGGCCCCTGCCTGCCCAATGCTCAAAGCACCCCCCACGATCTTGCGGATGTTTGCCAAGTGCTGCAGGGTCACCTGCAGTGGGGAGAGAGACACGGTTAGGGGGTGATGTAGCCAAGGATGCCTCACCCAACACTGAGATGCAGCCACCTCTGGGGTGGGTTGCACAAGTCAGCAAATGAATTTGCAACAGGAAACGCACTGAAAGGACCGAAGCAGCTGCAGGAAGTGGAGAAAAAGCAGGAGCCCTGGATCCCAGCCCTGCCCCTCCCCGACTCTACCCCCTAACCTCCACTTTCCTCCCAGAGTTGGGGGGAGAACCCAAGAGTCTTGATCCCCAGCCTTGCCCACCCCCATATTTTGATATGACTCCATCCAATAGCTGCCTCCCCAAATTGCAGGGCAGCACCACAGGGCACACCAGGGACCTGCCTGTTTGCACAGGATGGGCGACGCCAGTGCCCCAGGGTGCGGAGAGATGATGCTAAGGGAGAAGCAGGCAGCAGACAGCCTCCATGACAGAGAAAGAAGTTCTAGGGGGTGCCATGCTGCAAGGAGTGAGGGAGGTTGGCAGGGAATGGAAGGATCTTCCCTCACAGCAGGTGCGTCTGTCTCCCCGCCGCAATTCCTTCCCAGCCCGACCCCGGCCCAGGCTAATCCCGGCCCAGCTACCAGGGTTAAATTTGGCCTGGATTCCCCAGCTGCTGGTGGAGGGGAATGGGGCTGGGGAGCATGAGCATCTACTCCCCCTTCCCCAGACACAGTTGCATGGGAACTGACCAAAGGAGCCTGCAGCACTGCTGCCTAGAGGAAACTGAGGCATCAGCCAGTGACAGACACATCATGGCTCTCCTCATCCTCATCCTCTTTTCCATATACAACCTGGCGAGGGGAAGGGGGTAAGCTCAGGGCAGTTGCACAGTTAACCTGTGGAACTCCTTGCCAGAGGATGTTGTGAAGGCCAAGACTATAACAGCGTTCAAAAAAGAACTAGATAAGATTATGGTGGATAGGTCCATCAAGGGCTAATAGCCAGGGTGGGCAGGGATGGTGCCTGTAGCCTGTTTGCCAGATGCTGGGAATGGGCGGCAGAGGATGGATCACATTATGATTCCCTGCTCTGTTCATTCCCTCTGGGGCACCTGGCACTGGCCCCTGTTAGAAGACAGGAGGATACTGGGCTAGATGGACTTTGCCTCTGAACCAGTCTGGCCGTTCTTATGTCTCCCGTGGAGCAGCAGTGACACCCAGTGGGCAGTCAGAGTAATGCACAGAAGGTGTTTTCCTTGGCGCAGCAGTGACCCAGTGGCCAATCAGGGTAACACACACAGCATGTTTCCCTTGGAGCAGCAGTGACACCTCGTGGTCATTAAGGGTAATGCACAGAAAGTGTTTCCATTGATACAGCAGCGACACCCAGCGGTCAGGTGGTGTAATGCACAGCGTGTGCCTCCCTTCTAGGAGCAGTGACACCCCAATCGGGGTAACACACAGAGCATGTTTCCCTTGGAGCAGCAGTGACACCTCGTGGTCATTCAGGGTAATGCACAGAAAGTGTTTCCATTGATACAGCAATGACACCCAGCGGTCAGGTAGTGTAATGCACAGCATGTGCCTCCCTTCTAGGAGCAGTGACACCCACGGACCAGTCACAGTAAGGCACAGAGTGTATTTCTCACCAAGCTGGGTAATGCACAGAGCATGTTTCCCATGGAGCAGCAGTGACACACAGTGACCAGCAGGAGTGGCATCAGACTCTTCTCGTTTGGTGGGGGATTGAGGTGGGTAGACAAAAAAAATTAGGGGGTTGTGCCCCCCCATCACCTGGCCCCTTCCATGCCTCTGCTCCTTCTCAGTTAAAGGCCAGGCTCATCTCCTCTCTCACTGGCCAGGGTTTACAGCAATACAACCTTTATTAAAATAAAATAGTGAACAGAGTTTACTTTAAATAAGCTAAATCTGTCCAAATTTTAGTATTAAATCCAAAGTTCTTAAAGATCCCATCAACAACCAAAACCTAAATGAAAATTTGAAACCAAAAACAATGCTTAATTTAAAACCCAAACATTAAGAAAAACTTTGTTTTTAAAAATAAAAACTAACAAATGCCATAAATTAATAATTTCAAGGTTTTATCAAAAAGGTGTGCTACAGCAGGATGATAAAATAACATCAAATAAATAAGCCTGAACACTAAAACCTCCTATAAAGGAATTGAATCCTTGAATACTGGCCAAATCTGTATAAAATATGCAGAACTATGTCAAAACTGGTGTTGCAGGTCAGCCATTCGAATCCAGCAAATGTCAATTAAAAGCTCCATTCCAACTAAAAAAACCAAAACAACCCAATAAACCAAAACAGTCACAGCCTGAAACAAACCTGCACAGAAGCAAAATTAAACCTGTGCCAACATTGGAACAAATGATGTAAATGTCTAATTCTAACTTCTTGTTTCTCGCAGGAGGAAAGTGTTTTGCACCCCAGTAACCAGGCTATCACTGCAGCTTTCCTTTCACGAAATAAGATTTTTACCAAATATAAATTGCCCTCAAATTTCTCTAAGAGAAATTGAAATTGTATCTTTGCACTAATATCCCAAGTGTGCAAGTCCATCCCCTCAGAGCAGCCCCACACCCTGAGCCCAGGGGAGAATCCCAACTGGTTTGGGCATTTGTAACCCTGGGGCCTGAAGCTGATGAGAGAAAGGGAAGTGAGCCATCTTGGAGCTTTCCGATACCACCTGCTGGGAGCACAGGGAATTGACTGAGCGACGTCCTGGCTGATTTTGACCTTGTTCTCCACCAGCAGGCTCCACTGGAGAGCTCGGGAGTGACTTGACCATGGGAGCACCCTATGTACATATTAAAAGCTGGCATTTGGGGGCCATTGGGGTGAAATGTGGGTACTTTTGGGGTTGGGTCCCACATGCGAAGGGATGTGGACAAATTGGAGAGGGTCCAGCGGCGGGCAATACAAATGATTAGGAGGCTGGGGCACATGACTTACGAGACCCTACAGGCCATATCCTGTATGTTAAGCTAAGGCAAAGTTAGCATATCTATATTGTGACCTTTTACTAAGAAAGCAAAGTTGACCTGTATCTTGTTACTTAAATAGATAAGTACTCACGCCTGTCTAAGACCTTTACTTAGACCAATCGACAATGGAGAATGGCATAGGGTTTTTTTTCAGTATTATACCCACAGACTTAACAGGTACACCACAAGGGAACTTATGTGCATATGTACATGTCATCAACATGCACAAACATACTAGCCTGTGAAGTAAGCGTACCCTAACGTTTTGTGGGTGAGGAATGAAATTTGGACATAGGAGGAAGGATTTCCGGTGCTTGTGCCCTATAAAAGAGGTAACCCACCTCACTAGAGCACTTCACTCTATCATTCTGACTTACTTCCTCCACTCTCTCTCTATGTACTAGCAGTAGGCTGTACTTGTTCTTAAACTTTAAGTTTCAAGGGAACTAGGCTAAGCTCCGTTTCCGTAAGTTTTTATTCTTTGTTTATTAGGTTTTGATTTTAAGTTTAACTTAGTCAAGTAAACCCTAAGTAACACTAGCTTTTTCTAAGCACTGCATCTTTCACTCAAGAATTGAGAAACCTGAACTGCAAGGCTGGTTCTGTGTCTCTTACCACCAGGTTATCAAGGAAGGGTGTGAATACATTAACCAAAACTTTGTTGCATATAATGCCCTATGTATCTTTTGAATAGCAGTAATGCAACTGTAACTTTGTAACTCAATTAAATTAAATAAAATGTAAGCTAATAAATTAAATTTTCATCATATTATCCAAATTAATATTATTAGTACACCCTAAATCAGGCTAGATGGGACAGAGAGTTGGAGTGCAGGGGGATGAGGGCACTGGCCCTGGGGGTGCAGGCTCTAGGGTGGGGTTAGAATGAGAGGTTCAGGGTGCAGTAGAGGGCACAGGGTTAGGGCAGAGAATTGGGCTGTCAGGGCTCTGGAACGAGACCAGGAAAAACAGAATTGAGGTGAAGGAGGGAGATCAGGCTAGAGCAGAAAGTGGTGGGGGAAAGAGAAGTTTGAGCTGTAGGTGGGAAGAAAAAACTCCACCCCCCCCCCCTTATCAGGGCATCTAAGAACTAGGTGAGAGACATCTCTCCCCCACTGCAATAGCAACTCCAGTGGGCCTGGGCTGAGGGGAGAACTCCTCTCCCCAGCAGCTCCAGCTGGTTTGGGCTACAGACATCCTGCCTCCACAGATCTGGTGTTCTTGGGCTGGGACACGGGAGGGGCTGCTCTCCTCTCCATTTGGGACATGGCGGGATGAGAGATGTGACAGAGCTTTACGGGAAATCATTATTTGTGTGATTCATGTGCCAGTCCTAGTCTCTACTGACCCAAACAAGCCGTTTATCCTGCATGCTGATGCCAGTTTGGAGGGTTTGGGATCAGTCCCGTACCAGGAAGTGGAAGGCAAATGTAAATCTGTAGCCTTTGCCAGCTGAGGACTGTCTGATAGCGAAACTTGCTATCCCATCCACCAGCTGCAGTTCTTGGGCTTGAAATGGGCCATCACTGAGAACTTTGGAGACTACTTGTGTGGTGCTCAGTTTCAGGTATGGACAGAGAACAATCCACTGACTTATGTGTTAACAAGGGCTAAGCTGGATGCTGCAGGGCAGAGATGGGTGGCTACTTTTGCTAGCTGTGACTTCAGCATTCAATACCAATGATTTGGTATAATAGGGAGTGTGATTTACCAGGACCATCAATTCTTGGCTGTGGGGAGGATGTAAGCAGGGTCAGAATGAACTCTACCCTGACATCTGTTGGTGATGTGTTGTAAAAGTCTTTTGTTGCTGATGTGCATGGTCACACCCACCCCGCATTGCATGATGGGGGTGCTTGTCCAAATGGTCATTTCGGCTGCTGTGAGATCCCCAATCTCTTTCTTATTAGGGCAGGAGTAATAAAGTGTAGTTATCCTGGTGATATGAATCAAGGACAGTAGAACGGTCCTTAGCAGTTCATGCTTTTGGGAGTCACCCGAACCTACATATATCTCATTAGGCAAGGGACATGGGTTCCAAAGCATAGTGAATTAAGAAAGATTGAAAATGAATATTTAAATTTAGTATTATGGTTCTTTTTTGAATTTTCTAGTTGCAGATTTTATGGCTTTTTTTCTTTTGTAGTTTAAAAATGAAGCTCTTTGTAATTGTATTACAAATTCAGTTCTATACTATAGACTTAAGATCACTAATAGTTAAGTGTAAATTTTAGATGTACTTCAAGTGGGGGGTTCTGATTTCACTTACACACTGAAAGTTGTAAGCAACTTCACAGTTAAGTAAAGTGCTCTTTTCCACTCTGACTGCAAGGAAATTTTGCAGGTTGGACTCAGGGACTGCAGCTGGGGGAAGAGGACTGTTGTGGCACATGCCCCATCTCTGCAACCAACATTTGCTACCTCACTCCATAATGCCACACACAGAGCAACCTTTTACCTCTCAGAACCAGAATATATCACAGAAGAGATCTAATGGCATAAGCTTAAGGTGAGGGACTGCAGCACTAACAGCAATTTTAAGAGATTCAAAAATGTCTCTGTCTTTACACACCAGGAACAGCAGGAAGGAAATCAGTTAGAACAAACACAGACAGCTAAACACCCATTCTTATCTCCCACATGCTTTTGGCATTTGGAACCCATACCCCTTAATGGTGAGTACTTTTCAGGTGAGGGTGAAGCTGAAGGCTTAACTGAAAACAGTTTAAGAAGTGCTCCCGTCTCTGGCACTCAGCTATCCAGCTCCCAATGGGGTCCAAACCCCAAATAGATCCCTTTTACCCTGTAGAAGCTGTAAAATCCTGTGACCAGGGCAGCTGCCTAGCAGACTGCGCATCTGCCTGCCAGCGCTAGAGCACATAAGGTGCTAATCCAGAGAGTGGTGGCTGGGTGGCAGTAGCCATGAAGAGTCAGCAGAGTGGTGCAGCAAAAGTGTGCTGGGCCCATAACCCAGATATTAATGGATCAAAGCCATCCTCTGATATATGTGTGCTTGCTTCTTTTGCCTCAGGGCCTTCTAGCAAGGCAGTGACCAGCAGAGCACCAAGAGCCTAGGCCATGAGGCTACCTGGACTGAAGGCAAGAGGCAGGCCTGGGTATGGCGAGGGCCTCCTCTCCTGGAATGAGGCTGCAGTGCTTCCTGGTCCCCTTTTCCCACCCACACTGGCAGGCAGCGTGTGCTGCGGGAGAAAAGGAAGGAGGCTCTCCAGACACCAGGCAGTGCTGTGTGTGTGGCTGTCAGGGGAAAGAGCCTAGGCTCCTGACTCAACCTGCCATTGACTCACGTGGCTCTGCGTACCGTCAGCCAGGGCAGGCCAGGCTGCGGACGTGACTCAGGCATGAGCAGCATGGCCGCGCTTTCCTGACAAGGCGTGAGGCAGGCCAAGAGCTTTGCACGGCCTACAGGGAAGTGGGAGGGAGGCGTCTTTGAGCCAGCGTGTCTCGTCTGCTTCTCCCTTGCCACTTGGGCGGAGGCGGGGAGAGAGCGAAATGTTCCAGGCTGAAAGTTTTTGTACTCGGCCTTGAGGATTAAGCCTGAGCCTCTGGAACAGCTGCTGGGAGATGGGTTTCTGAATGGCATCCAGCCCGGTCTTCGGGCCACTAGCTGAAAGCGCTGAGGCCAAGACAGCAAAATGGGACCTTTGAGGCTCCCCGCAGGCAGGGCCGGCTTTAGGAAGTGCGGGGCCCAATTCGAACATATTCGGCGGGACCCCGGCAGGGATAACTAAAAAAAAAAAACGTTAAAAAAAGCCTTTCATTTCTTAGCAGCTGGTTCCCTGTAAAAAGTTCTGATTTTAGGGATGTGCCACAGTATGTATTTTTTGTACCAATAGGGTTACCATACATCCGTATTTTTAAAAATTCCTCCCAGATGGTCTATTTAAGAACCAAGAAGCTGGACATGTCCAGGAAAATACGGATGTATGTTAACCCTACCTAAAGTTCTTTTTTAAAAAGATGGGCCTGAACTAGAAATGAGCTCCGTTTCACATGTGTGGGTCCCCGCCACTCCCTGGGGGTGTGCTAGGGTGACCAGATGTCCCGATTTTATAGGGACAGTCCCGATTTGGGGGTCTTTTTCTTATATAGGATCCTATTACTCCCCACCCTGTTCCAATTTTTCACACTTGCTGTCTGGTCACCCTAGGGTGTGCACATGTGTGGGTCACAGCTGTTCACTGGCCCTCTCATTGCAGCAGGTGTGCAGGATTACTGCCCTGGGAACTGCAGGGCACCAGTGGACATGGGGCTGGCTGGAGGCAGGGCAGGGGCTGACTGGAGGTAGGGTCTGGCTGCAAGCAGGGCAAGGCGTGCGGGGCTGGCTGCAGACAGGACAGGGGGTGCAGGACTGGCTGCAAATGGGCTGGCTGCAGGCAGGGCAGGGTGTGTGGGACTGGCTGCTGACAGGGGCTGGCAGCAGGCAGGGGGATGTGGGAAGAAGTGGGCTGGTTGGCTTCAGGCAGGGCCTCAGGGGAGTGCGCAGGGGTTGGCAGGCCTGGAGACAGAGGAGTGTGGGACTGGCTGGCTTCAGGCAGGGGGGTGCGGCAGGGGTTGACTGGAGACAGGCACGGGGTGCAGGGCTGGTGCAGGCAGGGCAGGGGGTGCAGCAGGGGCTGGCTGTGGGCAGGGGTGCAGGTACAAGGGGTACAGCCTACCCTGTATGGTAAGTGCCCCCTCCTCCTCCTCCACCAAGGTAGCAGCAGCAGCCCAGGGCTCGAGGGCTATTTAAAGGGCCCGGGGCTCCCCTGCTTCCACCGCCCCAGCCCTTTGAATAGCCGCGGGAGCCCTGAGGAAGCGGCAGGGCTCCGGGGGCTATTTAAAGGACCAGGGTGGCAGAGGCAGCTGGAGAACCCTGCTACCCCAAGGCTCTGGGGGCTATTTAAAGGGCTGGGGCGGTAGAAGCAAGGGGAGCCCCAGACTTTTTAAATAGCCCCCAAGGCTCCAGCAGTGGGGCTCTGGTGGCAATTTAAACAGCCTGAGGCTCCAGTCCCTGCTGGGAGCCCCAGGCCCTTTAAATTGCCCCCTGGGGAAGCTGGGCCACCCTGGTACAGTGCACCAGCAGGGCTTGGGTGCAGGGCCCAATTCAGGGGAATTGGTTGAATTGGCCTGAAGCCGGCCCTGCCCGCAGGCCTCAGGAAAGCAAAGAAGTAGCACAGGCTTATCACTGTCCCTGGGTGGGCTTGAACCACCATCCTTTCAGTTAAGAGCCAAACGTGCTGACCCATTGCACCACAGAGACACAGACAGGCCAGGCTGTATGGAGCACAACAGTCAGGAATCAGCTCAGGGTCCGGTCTAGCACATGCATGCAGTGGTTGGACAAGTAACAGCAAGGAACTGGACTGGTGCGGAGTGAAAGATCTGTGGGAAGGAACCAAAAATAGTACTGGGGCTGCAGTACAGGGCTTGCATACACTTTCTTTGGCCTGTTTTGCTGGAAGAGTTAGCAGGGCAAGCTTGTTAGTCACAGGTCAGGGGGTGAGTTTATGCAAATTCTGGACTCTGGGACCACAGCTGGGGTGGTACATGCACCCTCTCTGCAACCAACCTTTGTTACTTCACTCCATAACAGCACACACAGAGCAACCTTTTACCTTTCAGCACCAAAATATACTGTAGAAGAAATCTAATGGCATAAGTTTAAGATGAGGAACTTCAGTACTAACAACAATTCTAAGATATTTAAAAATGCTTCTGTCTTTAGACACCAGACAAAACATCAATCAAACAAACATCTATTCCTACTTCCCACACACTTGGGGGGGGGGGGTTGGAACCCATACCCCTTAATGATGAGTCCTTTCCAGGCGAGGGGCAAGCTCTCAGGCCTCAAATGCCAGGTACAGTTACTCTCTCCTTGATCCAAAATAAACAGGAAAATACACTTGATTACTCCTGCCCCAATAACAAAGAGACTGGGGATCCCACAGCAGCTGAAATGACCATTTGGACAAGCACTCCCCTCATGCAATCTGGGGTGGGTGTAACCATGCAAATGACATCAGCCCCAAAAGGCCTTTACAACAGATCACCAACAGATGGCAGGGTAGAGTTCATACCGACCCTGCTTAAACTAGATTGTGGCAAAGATTAAAAAACACTGAATGTTAAAACTCACCAAACGCGGGTGAATCCATTCTCATTGTCGTACCCGCTTCTTAAACTCCACGCCTGAACGTAGCCCTCACATGGACAACATACCCTCCTAACTCAGTGTCTGTACGTTAACCTTTTACCCCCAGTCGGGGCTATTGCAGATTCTGTATTCCTTACGCCACCCGATCTTAAACCGAACTTCGCACCCCATGGGTAATCTGTACATTGTTCCCTGATCACCAGAAACTTCTACGCCTAAACGCTGTACCGTACACCTTTTTCTTCTTTGAACGTCATCTTACTAAAATGTTGACATTTGTTCGAGATCCCGGCTCCTGTTCCTTTGCAAGGCGTGTGCCTTTGCTCCGGGTTTCAGTCTGCTAATACAGCGGGGGCAGGGTGGGGGCCGATTGAGCCAGAGGCGCTTGCCTGCTGCAGACACGGATCCAAGGCTGAAGCTCGTCCCCCACAAGCTGAAGGCTTAACTGAAAACAGTTTAAGAAGTGCTCCCAACTCCGGCACTCAGCTCCTCAGCTCCCAATGGGGTCCAAACCCCAAATCGATCCTTTTTACCCTGTAGAAGCTGTAAAATCCTGTGACCAGGGCAGCTGCCTAGTAGCCGGCGCATCTGCCTGCCAGCGTGAGAGCGCGTAAGGCACTAATCCAGATAGAGGTGGCTGGGTGACAGGGACAGTAAAGAGCCAGCAGAATGGTGCAGCGGACGCGTGCTGGGCCCATAACCCAGAGGTCAATGGATCAAAACCATTTTTTGATACATGAGCACTTGTCTCTTTTCCCTCTGGGCCTTCAAGCGATCAAAACTCTCTGCTTGCCGGCCCAGCTCTGTCTGCCATGCACCTGGGCAGCAGCAGGACAGTCTCAGGAGAGCAGCTCCCACCCATTATCTCTTGTAGTGGAAAGAAAGTAGAATTGTGGTTGGACTTTTGCTATTTCTGTTCAGGGAGTCAGTGGCTGTGAGGCAACCCTTACTGATAATGGCAGGGGAAGAGTTCTCTCTTCTGCATTGATGCTGCAATTTTTTGTTGTGCCCTTTCTCTCCCCCCTTCAATGCAGGCTGGTAGGCTTGGTGGCTTGGGGATGTGGGTCAAGCCTGGTTTCTTTTGGCAGACACCTGGTTGAGAACTGGTGCTCTACGGTCTTCTCTAAACTGACCAGCCCTAATGTCTGTAGCCTCGTCTCATACTTTGGAAGCCTTTTATTTACCCCTTTCCACTGCAAAAACGACTATTTAGTCCTACTCTTTCTTTCCAACCTGCAAACCAGTTACTGATCCATGAGAGGGCTTGAGCCATCTGGAGTAGCTTATGACTGTGAGTGGCAACCTCAGGGCAAACTGTTAAGAAGTAGAGCACAATCCCCAAACTGGTTGTGTGTTCTAGACTTATGTTTCACGAAGTGTCAGGTTCTGGATGACATCCTTTTTATGACTTTTTAAAGCAAACTTGCTATTTTTGCATCATTTGAGCGTTCTGTGCAGAGGACTAGAAATGTTTCTATTAACCTGAATGTTAGATCATTTTAACACTGGCTGGAATCACAATGTTAATTTAGTTCTTATGACTTTCATAACTGATACTTCCTCTATCTCAGGACTAGCTATTAAACTGATTTTTGGACTAGGGAGATGGAATAGCAGCTTCCTCCATCCATTGCACACATCACCCTGTTATTGTGGCACTGAACCCCCAGGAGCGGTGGACCTCCCTATGGGGAGAATATCGTGGTTGAAGAGCAGCGAAGAAAAATGGTGTTGTCTGTGTTCCCATTTGGTTTGTTCTGAGTATGGTTTTGAGTCATTTGTAACTCTTTCGTCAGTTATTAGTAACATCTTATTATCAGGCCTCTGAACTGAAAGGCTGCTCTTGCAGGTTTTACCTTGTCGTTGTTTGTAGGTCAAACAGCCGCTTTCTTAGGTCTCGTCTACACTACGCATTTAAACCGAATTTAGCAGCATTAAAACGAATTAACCCTGCACCCGTTCACACAATGAAGCCCTTTATATCGATATAAAGGGCTCTTAATACCGATATCTGTACTCCTCCCCGACGAGGGGAGTAGCGCGGAAATCGGTATTGCCATGTTGGATTAGGGTTAGTGTGGCCGCAATTCGACAGTATTGGCCTCCGGGCGGTATCCCACAGTGCACCCTTGTGACCGCTCTGGAAAGCAATCTGAACTCGGATGCACTGGCCAGGTAAACAGGAAAAGCCCCGCGAACTTTTGAATTTCATTTCCTGTTTGCCCAGCATGGAGCTCTGATCAGCACAGGTGGCGATGCAGTCCCAAACCCAGAATGAGCTCCAGCATGGACCGTCTGGGAGATACTTGATCTGATCACTGTATGGAGAGACAAATCTGTTCTATCAGAGCTCTGTTACAGAAGATAAAATGACAAAGCATTTGAAAAAATCTCCAGGCTATGATAGACAGAGTCCACAGCCGGGACTCAGCACAGTGCTGTGTGACAAGCATAACGGAAAGCCAAAGAATCAAATGGACGTTCATGGAGGGAGGGAGGGGAGACTGAGGACTCCAGCGATCCCACAGTCCCCGCAGTCTTTGAAAAGCATTTGCATTCTTAGCTGAGCTCCCAATGCCTGAACAGTCAAACACATTTCCCCAGGTGTTTCAATGACCCTGGAGCTAGGCTAAGGGGTCCAATGGGCAGGGCCCCTGGAGCTAGGGTTAGGGGCCCCACAGATAGGGCCCCTTGAGCTAGGGTTGGGGGACCCATGCGTAGGGCCCCTTGACCTAGGGTAAAGGGCCCCACGGGTAGGGCCTCTGAAGCTAGGGTTAGGGGACCCAGGGGTACAGGGCCTGCAGATAGGGTTAGGGTTCCCACATGTAGGGACCCTGGAGCTAGGGTTAGGAGCCCCAGGGATGGGGCCACAGGAGCAAGGGTTGGGGGTCCCAGGGGTGGGATGCCTGGAGCTAGTGTTATGGTGTCTAGGGGTGGGGCCCCTGGAGCTAGGGTTAGCGGCCCCATGGGCAGGGCCCCTTGAGCAGGGGTTTGGATCCCCAGCAATGGGGCCTCTGGAGCTAGGGTTAGGGGTCCCAGGAGTGGGGCCCATGGAACTAGGGTTAGAGGTCCCACTGGTAGGGCCCCTGAAGCTAGAGTTAGGGACCCCAGGGGTAGGGCCCAAGCAGCTAGGGTTTGGAGCCCCAGGGATGGGACCCATGGAGCTAGGGATAGAGGTTCCAGGAGTGAGGTCCCTGGAAGTAGAGTTAGAGGCCCCATGAGTAGGGCCCCTGAAGATAGGGTTAGGCGCCCCAGGGTAAGGCCCCTGGAGCTAAGATTAGGGGTCCCACGGGTAGGTCCCCTGGAGCTAGGATTATGGGTCAAATGGGCACGAACCCAGGCGCTAAGGTTAGAGCTCCCACAGGTAGGACCTCAGGAGCTAGGGTTAGGGGCCCCATGGATAGGGACCCTGGAGCTTGGGTTAGGGATCCCAAGGGAAGGGCCTCTGGAGCTAGGGTTAGGTGCCCTATGGGCAGGGGCCCAGGAGCTAGGGTTAGGGGCCCCAGGGATGGGGCCCCTGGAGCTAGGATTAAGGTCCCCACGGGTAGGGCCCATGGAGCTAAGGTTAGGGGCCCCATGGGGAGGTCCCATAGAGCTAGGGTTAGGGTCCCCATGGGTAGGGCCCCTGGAGATAGGGTCAGGGGCCCCAGGGATGGAGCCCCTGGAGTTAGTGTCAGGGACTCTAACCCCCAGACGGCAAAGTTAGATGTCTGACTGCGAGAGAGACAGGCAACACCAGCAAGATCCAATCAAAAGCTCTTTATTGACAAGTGCACGCATCAATAGAGAGCAGCTCGTCTCCCGAGAGAACCAGCCTGCTCTTTACATCTTAGTATAAGCCTATATAGACAGTTCTATCGTGTCATAAATTATTCACTGGAGCAACCCACCCCCTTCTTTTACAACTAGAAACTAGACACCTTTAGTATACATGCATATCTAAAGTTAGAAATGTAGGGGAGTTGGAAACAAACAAAGAACAAAACCAGGGAGTGAAAACAAGGAGGCTGGGAAACTAGGGCTCTTATCAGTTCTTCGAAGGAGCTGCCCTAACACAGCACATCTGGTACTATGCCAGGAATGCAGCTTCTCGCTTATCTCACTTTTTCCCAGCGCTTGTGAGACATGCTGCTGCTTCTCAGTGTTTTCCACTCAGGAATTACCCAAAAACCTCTGTTAGCCTGACTTTGGTCAGGTTGGCATACCTGGTTTTGTCTGCAAAATCTTTATTCAGGCCTAACACTAGGGATAGGGGCCCCACGAGTATGGCTTCTGGAGCTAGGGTTAGGGGCCCAATGGGTGGGGTCCCTGAAGCTAGGGATAGGGGCCCCATGGGCAGGGCTCTTGGAGCTAGGGTTAGGGTCCCAGGGATGGGGCGCCTGAAGCTAGGGTAAGGGGTCCCAGGGGTGGGGCGACTGGAAATAAGTTTAGGGGCCCCACGGGGATGGCCCCTGCAGCTAGGGTTAGGGGCCCCAATGGTAAGGCCCCTGGAGCTAGGTTTGGGGGTCCCACAGGTAAGGATTCTGTAGCTAGGGTTAGATCCCCATGGGTTTGGCCCCTGGAGCTAGGGTTAGAAGCCGTAGGGATGGGGCCCTTGGAGCTAGGGTTAGGGGTACTGGGGGTCAGGCCCCTGGAGCTAGGGTTAGGGGCCCATGCATATGGCATCTGGAGCTAGGGTTAGGGGACGCAGGGGTAAGGCCCCTATAGCTAGGGTTAGTGGTCGCATGGGTAGGGCCTCTGGAGCTAGGGTTAGGGGCCCCACAGGAAGGGACCCTAGAGTTTGGGTTAGGGGCCCCAGGGCTGGGGCTCATGGTGCTAGGGTTAGGGGTCCTAGGGGTGGGCCCTGGAGCTAGGGATAGGGGTCCTAGTGGTGGGGTGCCTGGAGCTACGGTTAGGGGCCCCAGGGGTAGAGCCCATGGACCTAGGGTTAGGGGTCCCACGGGTTGGGACACTGGAGCTAGGGACAGGGGCCCCATGGGTAGGGCCCCTGGAAATTGGGTTAGTGGTTCCACGCATAGAGCCCCTGGAGCTAGCGTTAGGGGCCGCACGGCTAAGGCCCTTGGAGATAGGATTTGGGGCCCCAGGGACTTGGCCCTTGAGCTAGGGTTAGTGTTTGTGTGGGAGTGGCCCCTGGAGCTAGCGTTTGGGTTTCCAGGGGTGGGGTCCCTGGAGCTAGGGCTAAGGACCCCACGGGTAGGACCTCTTTAGCTAAGGTAAAAGCCCTATGGACAGGGTGCCTGGAGCAAGCATTAGGGGCCCCACGGGTAGAGCCCTTGGAACTAGGGTTAGGAGCCCCAGGTATGGGGCCCCTGGAGCTAGGGTTAGGGGATGCAGGGGTGGGGTCCCTGGAGCTTGGGTTAGGGGCCCCACGGATAGGGCCTCTGGAGATAGGGTTAGTGGCCCAAGGGGTAGGGCTCCTGGATCTTTGGTAAGGGCCCCAAGGGGTAGGGCCCCTGAAGCTAGGGTTAGGGGCCCCAGGGGTAGGGCCCCGGAAGCTAGGATTAGGGGTCCCATTGGTAGAGCCCTTGGAGCTAGGATTATAGTTCCCACGTGTAGGGCCCCTGGAGCTAGGGTTAGGGTTCCCAGGGGTGGGGCCTCTGGACCTAGTGTTAGGGGCACCACGAGGATGGCCCCTGGAGCTAAGGTAAGGTGCACCAGGGATGGGGTCCCTTGGAGCTAGGGTTAGAGGTCCCAGGAATGAGGCCCCTGGAGCAAGGGTTAGGGACCCCACTGGTACGGCTCCTGGAGCGAGGGATAGGGGCCGAATGGCTAGGGTCCCTGGAGCTAGGATTAGGGGCGTCACAGGCAGGGCCAGTGGAGCTAGGGCTAGGGGTCGGGCTCCTAGAGCTAGAGTTAGTTTTCCCATGGGTGGGGCCTCTGCAGCTAGTTTTTGGGTATCCAGGGGTGGGGCCCCTGGATCTAGGGTTAAGGGCCCCATGGGTAGGGCCCTTGGAGCTTAGGTAAGGGCCACACGGGCAGGGCCCCTGGAGTTAGGGTAAGGGGTCCCATGGGTAGCGCCCTTGGAGCTAGGGTTAGGGGAACCACGGGTAGGGCCCCTAGAGCTAGGGGAAGAAGCCCCATGAGTAGGGCCCCTAGAGCTGGGTTAGGGAAACCAGGGATGGGGCCCCTGGAGGTAGGGTTAAGGCCCCAAGGGTTAGAGCCCCTGGAGTTTCCATTAGGGGTCCCATGGGTAGGATCCCTGGAGCTAGGGGTAGGAGCCCTAGGAGTAGATCCTCTGGAGCTGGGGATATGGGCCTCAGTGGTAGGGCCCCTGGAGCTAGGGTTAAGGGTCTCACGAGTAGGGCCTCTGGAACTAGGGTTAGGGGCCCACAGGTAGGGGCCCTGCAGCTAGGGTTAGGGGTCCCACTGATAGGGCCCCTGGAGCAGGGGTTAGGGGCCCCACGGGTTGGGCCCCTGGAGCTAGCGTTAGGGGCCCCAGGGAAGAAATCCCTGGAGCTAGATTTAGGGGCCCCAGTGGTAGGCCCCTGGAACAAATGTTAGAGACCTTACAGTTAGGGCCCCTGGAGCTAGGGTTAGGGGTCCCACGGGTAGGGTCTAAGGAGTTAGGGTTAGCGGCCCAATGGGTTGGGCCCCGGGAGCTAGGGTTAGGGGCCCCAGGGGTAGAGCCCCTGTAGCTGGGGTGAGAGGTTCAAAGGGTAGGGCCTCTGGAGCTAGGGTTAGGGTCCCAATGGGTAGGGCCCCTGGAGCTATAGTTTGGGGCCCTACGAGCAGGGTCCCTAAAGCTAGGGTTAGGGGCCCCAGGGATGGGGCACCTGGAGCTAGGTTTAGGGGCCCCACGGGTATGGCCCCTGAAGCTAAGGTTATGGGCTCCAGGAGTAGGGCCCCTGGAGCTAGGGTGAGGTTTCCCAAGGGTAAGGCCCCTGGAGCTAGAGATAGGGGCTCCACGGGTAGGGCCCCTGGAGCTAGGTTCAGGGGCCCCATGGGTATAGTCCCTGGAGCTAGGGTTAGGGACCCCAATGGTAGGGCCCATGGAACTAAGTTTCAGGGTCCCACAGGTAAGGACTCTATAGCTAGGGTTAGGGGTCCCATGGGTTGGGCCCATGGAGCTACGGTTAGAGGCCGCAGGGATGGGGCCCCTGGAGTTAGAGTTAGGGGTACCAGGGGTCGGGTCCCTGGAGCTAGGGTTAGGGGCCCACGCGTATGGCATCTGGAGCTATGGTTAGGGGTCCCACAGGTAGGGGCCCTGAACTCTGCGTGAGGGGCCCCAGGGGTGGGGCTCATGGTGCTAGGGTTAGGGGTACTAGAGTTTGGCCCCTGGAGCTAGGGTCAGCAATCCTATTGGTGAGGCGCCTGGAGCTAGGGTGAGGTGCCCTACGGTTAGCGCACCTGGATCTAAGTTTAGGGGTCCCAAGGGTAGTGTCTCTGGATCTAGGGTTAGGGGCCCCATGGGTAGCGCACCTGCAGCTAGGGTTACGGGCCCCACGCGTAGGGCCCCTGGAGCTAGGTTTAGGGATACACTGGAAGGGCCCCTGAAGCTAGGGACAAGGGCTCTACTGGTAGGCCCCTGGGGCTAAGGTTAGGGGTCCCATGGGTAGGGACTTTGGTGCTAGGGTTAGGGGTCCCAGGGGAAGGGCTCCTTGAGCTAGGTAAAGGAGCTCCATATGTAGGGCCCCTGGAACCAGGGTTAAGGGCCAGATGGGTATGGCCCCTGGAACTAGGGTTAGGGGTCCAAAGGGTAAGGCCCATTGAGCTAGGGTTAGGGGCTCTAGGGATGAGGTCCCTGGAGCAAGGGTTAGGGGTCCCACCTATAGGGTCTCTGAAACTAGGGTTAGGAACCCCATGGATAGGGCCCCTGCAACTTGGGATTGGAGTCACAGAGATGGGCCCTGGAGCTAGGGTAAGGGGTCCTAGAGGTGGGACCCCTCTAGCTAGGGTTAGGCACCCCATGTGTAGGGCCCCTTGATCTAGGGTTAGGGGTCCCACGGGCAAGACCTCTGGAGCTAGGGTTAATGGCACCATAGGTAGGGGTCCTGGAGCCAGGGTTAGGGGTTCCAAGGGTTGGGCCCCTGGAGATAGGGTTCGGGCTCCCAAGGTTTGGGCCTCTGGAGCTAGGGTTAGGGGCCCCACGTGTAGGGCCCCTGGAACCAGGTTAGAGGCCCAAAGGATTGGGCCCCTGAAGCTAGGGTTAGGGGCTCCAGGAATGGGGCCCATGGAGATTGGTTTTGGGCCCCAGGGGTAGAGCCCCTGGGGCTAGAGATAGGGGCCCCAGGGGTACGGCCCATGGAGCTATGGTTAGGGATCCCAGGAGTAGGGCCCCTGGATCTAGGGTTAAGGGTCTCAGGGAAAGGGCCTCTTGAGCTAGATTTAGGGGCCCCACGGGTAGGGGCCCTGGACCTAGGGTTAGGGGTCCCACAGACAGGGACCTTGGAGCTAGGGTAAGGAGCCCCATGGGTAGGGCCCTGGAGCTAGTGTTAGAAGCCGTAGGGATCGGGATCTTGGAGCTAGGGTTAGGAACCTCATGCATAGGGCACCTGGAGCTAGGGTTCAGAGCTGCAGGGATGGGCCCCTGAAGCTAGGGTTAGGGGCCCCAGGGGAAGGGCACCTGCACCTAGGGATAGAGGCCCCATGAGTAAGGCACCTGCACCTAGGGTTAGGGTCCCAAACGAGTAGGGCCCCTGGAGCTAGGGTTAGGGGTTCCAGAGGTGGGGCCCCTGGAGTTAGGCTTACGGGGTCCACGGGTATGGCCCCTGGAGCTAGGGTTTGGGGCAGTAGTTGTAGGGGTCCTGGAGCTAGGGTAAGGGGTGCCATTGGTAGGGCCTCTGGAACTAGGGTTAGGGGCCCCATGGGTAGGGCCCCTGGAGTTGGATTTCGGGTCCCCACCCGTAGGTCTCCTGTATCTCGGGTTAGGGGCCCCAGGTATGGGGCCTCTGGAGCAAGTTTTAGGGGCACCATGGGTATGACCCCTGCAGGTAGGGTTAGGGCCCTAAGCGGCAGGATCACTGGAGTTTGGGTTAGGGGTCCCACGTGAAGGGCCTCTGGAGATTGCATTAGTGGCCTGACTGGTAGGGCCCCTGCAGCTAAGGATAGGGGCCCTACAGGTAAGGCCCCTGGAGCTAGCGTTAGGGGCCAAAGGGGTACTGCACCTGGAGCTAGTGTTAGGGGCCCCACGTGTAGGGCCTCTGGAGCTAGGGTTAGGGGTCCTATGGGTAGGGCCCCTGGAGCTATGGTTTGGGGCCCCTTGGGCAGTGTTAGGTGCCCCAGGGATGTGGCCCATGGAGCTAAGGTTAGGAGTCCCAGGGGTGGGGCCCCTAGAGCAAGGGTTAGAGATCTCACGCTTAAGGCCTCTGGAGCTAGGATTAGGGGCTCACTCATAGGGCCCCTGAAACAAGGGTTATGGGCCCCACGGGTTGGGCACCTGGAGATATTGTTCGGGGACCCAGGGATGGAGCCTCTGGAGCTAGGCTTAGGGGCCCATGGGTATGGCAACTGGAGCTAGAGTAAGGGGCACAGGGGTAGGGCCCCTGGAGCCAGGATTAGGGGCCCCACGGGTAGGAACCCTGGAGCTAGAGTTAGGGGCCCCAGTGATGGGGCCCCTGGAGCTAGGGTTAGTGTCCCCAGCTGTAAGGCTCTTTGAGCTTGGGTTAGGTGCCCCAGGGATAGCACCCCTGGAGCTAATGAAAGGGTTTCTGGTATGGGGCCCCTGGAGCTAGGGTTACGGGTTTCACGGGTATGGCCCCTAGAGTTAGTGTTAGCGGCCCCATGGGCAGGGTTCCTTGAGCTAAGTTTAGGGGCCCCACGTGTAGAGCCCCTGCAGATAGGGGATTGGGCCCTTAAGGTAGGGTTAGCGGTCCCAGGAGTGGAGCCCCAGGAGCTTGGGTTAGGGGCCTCACGGTGGAGCCCCTGGATCTAGTGTTAGGGGCACCAGGGGGAGGGACACTGGAGCTATGGTTATGGGTCCGAGGGGTGTGGCCCATGGACCTAGGTTTAGGGGCCCCACGGGTATGCCCTCAGGACTTAGGGTTAGGGACTCCAGAGTTAGGGCCCCTAGAGCTAGGGTTAGGGGTCACATGAGTAAGGCATCTCGAGTTAGGGTTAGGGGCCCACGGATAGGACCCCTGGAGCTTGATTGAGGGGCCCCACGGGTATAGACCCTGCAGCTAGGGTTAGGGTCCCCATGGGTAGGGACCCTGGAGCTATTGTTAGGGACCCCAGGTATGAGGTTCCTGGAGTTAGGGTAAGAGGTCCTAGGGCTAGGGCTCCTTGAGTTAGGGTTAGTGTAGGGCCCCTGGATCCAGAGTTAGGGGCCCGACGAGTTGGGCCCCTGGAGCTAGGGCTTGGGACCCCAGAATGGGCCCCTAGAGATAGGGATAGGGTTCCCGGTGGTGAGGCCCCTGGAGCTAGGGTTAGAGGCCCAAGGTGTAAGGTCTCTGGAGCTAGGGTTTGGGGTCCCACGGCTATGGCCCCTGGAGCTAGAGTTAGGGGAGCCAGGGATAGGGCCCATGGAGCTAGGATTAGGGGTCCCACTGCCAGGGCCTCTGTAGCAAGGGTTAGTGGTCCCACGGGTAAGGCCCATGGAGCTAGAGTTTGGTTGCCCAGGGATGGGGCCCCTGGATCAAGAGTTAGGGGACCCATGGGTATGGCCCCTAGAGCTGGGGTTAAGGGTCCCACTGGTAGGGCATCTGGAGATAGGGCTAGGGGCACCACGGGCAGGGACTCTGGAGGTAGGTATAGGGTTCACACGGGTAGGGTCCCTGGAGCTAGGGTTAGGGGATCCAGGGATGGGGCCCCTGGAGCTAAAGTTAGGGGCCCCATGGGCAGGGCCCTTGGAGCTAGGGTTTGGAGCCCTAGGCATCGGTTCCTAGGGTAAGGGGTTCCAGAGGTGGAGCCCCTGGACATAGGTTTAGAGGCTCTACGGGTTGAGCCCCTGGAGCTAGGGCTAGGGGCCCAAGTGATAGGGCCCCTGGAACAAGGGTTAGGAGTCCCACGGGTAGGGCCCGTGGAGCTAGGGTTAGGAGCCCCACGAGTAGAGTCCTTGGAGCTAGAGTTAGAGGCCCCAGGGATGGGGCCCCTGGAGCTGTAGGGTTAGGGGTCCAATGCTTAGTGCCCCTTGAGCTAGTGTTAGGGGCCGCACGGTTGGGGCCTCTTGTGCTAGGATTAGGTGTCTCAGGGGTGGGGCCCCTAGAGCTAGCATTAGTGGCCCCACATTCAGGGCCCCTGGAGCTAGAGTAAAGGATCCCACCGGTAGGGCTTCTGGAGCGAGGGTTAGAGACCTCATGGGAAGGGCCGGTGGAGCTAGGATTAGGGGCCCTCAAGGGGTAGGGCTCCTGCAGCTAGGTTTAGGGGTTAAATGGGTAGGGCCCCTGGAGCTACGGATAGGGGCCCCACAGGTAGGGCCAATGGAGTTAGGGTTCTGGGCTCCAGGGGTAGGGTCCCTGGAGCTAGGGTTACGGGCCCCAGGGATGGGGCCCCTGGAGCTAGGGTTAGTGTTCCCAGGGGTGGAGCCCCTGAAGCTAGAGATAGGGATCCCATGGGTAAGGCCTCTGGAGCAAGGGTTGGGGCAACATGAGTATGGCCCTTGGAGCTAGGGTTAGTGGCCACACAGGTAGGACCCCTGGAGCTAGGGTGAAGGGTCTCAGGGATGGGGCCCTTTGAGCTAGGTTTAGGGATCCCATGGGTATGGACCCTGGAGCTCGTGTTCAGGGCCCCAGGGGTAGGGCCCCTGGAGCTAGGGTTATTGGTACATGGGTAGGGTCACTGGAGCTATCGTTCGGGGCCCCAAGGGTAGGGCCCCTGGAGTTATAGATAGGGGCCCCACGGGTAGGGACTCTGAAGCTAGGGTAAGAGGCCCCACGGGTATGGCCCCTGGCGCTAGCGCTAGGGGCCCCAGGGGTAGGGCTCCTGGAGCAAGGATTAGAGGTTCTACGTGTAGGGTCTCTGTAGCTAGGGTTCAGGGCCCCACGGGTAGGGACCCTGGAGCCAGTGTTATGGGGCCCACTGGTAGGGCCCCTGGAGCTAGGTTTAGGGGCTCTACAGGTATGGACCCTGGAGCTAGGGTTAGGGGCCCCAGAGTTAGGGGCGCTGGAGCTAGGGTTAGGGGTCCCACGGGCATGACCTCTGGAGCTAGGGTTAGACATCCCAGGAGCGGGGCCAATCAAGCTAGAGTTAGGAATCTTACAGGTAGGGCCCCAGGAGCTAGGTATAGAGGCCCCAGGGATGGGGCCCCTGAAGCTATGCTTAGGGGTCCCAGAGTGGGGCCCCGTAGCTAGGGTTAGGGGTACGATGGGAAGGGACCCTGGAGCTAGGGTTAGGGGCCTCACGGGTAGGGACCCTGGTTCTAGGGTTAGGGGTTCCAGGGATAGGGCCCCTTGAACTTGGGTTTGGGTCCACACGTGTAAGGCCCCTGGAGCCATGGTTCTGGGCCAGACGGGTAGGGCCCCTGGAGTTAGGGTTAGAGACCACAGGGATGGGGCCCCTTGAGCTAGGGTTAGAGGTCCCATGGGTGGGGCCCCTTGAGCAAGGGTTAAGGGCCCCATGGGTATTGAAGCTGGAGCAACGGTTAGGGGTCCCACAGGAAGGGTATCTGGAGCTAGGTTTTGGGGTCTCAGGGGTAGGGCCCCTGGAGCTATGGTTAATGGCCCCACAGGTAGGGCCCCTGGAGCTAGGTTTAGGGGCACCAGGGGAAGGGCCCCTGTAGATAGGGTTAGTGGTCCCACTGGTAATGCCTCTGGAGCTATGATCAAGATCCCAAGGTTTACAGCCCCTGGAGCTAGGGTTAGCGGTTCCAGAGTAAATCCCCTGGAGCTAGGGATTGGAGCCCAATGGGTAAGGCCCCTGGAGCTAGGGTTAGGGGTTCCAGGAGTGGGGCTCCTTAGGCTAGGGTTAGGGGTCCTAGGTATAGTGCCCCTGGAGCTACGGTTAGGGGCCCCACGAGTATGGTCCATGCAGCTAGGGATTGTGGACCCAGAGATGAGGCCCTGGAGTTAGGTTTAGAGGTCCCAGAGTTGGGGCCTCTGTAGCTACTGTTACGGGCCCACGGGTAGGGCCCCTGGAGCTAGGGTCAGGGGTCCCAAGGTTAGGGCCTCTGGAGCTAGGGTTACGGGCCCCCAGGGGAATGGCCCCTTGGGCTAATTTTAAGGGTCCACAGGAAGGGTCCCTGGAGCTAGGGTTAGGGGTCCCACTGGTAAGGACTCTGGAGCTATCATTAGGGATTCAAGGGTTAGGGCCCCTGGAGCTAGTGTTAGGGATCCCAGGGGTAGAGCCGCTGTAGATATGGCTGGGAGTCCAATGCGTAGTGCCCCTGTAGCTAGGTTTCGGCACCAGACGTGTAGAGCCCTTGTATCTAAGGTTAGGGATCCCAGGGGTTGGGCCCCTGGAGCAAGAGTTATAGGCCCCACGTGCAGGGCTCCTGGAGCTAAGGTTAGGGGCCAAACGTGTAGGGCCCCTGGAGTCAGGGTTAGGGGCCCAATAGATGGGGCTTCTGAAGCTAGGGTTAGGGGCCTCAGGGTTGGGGCTCGTGGAGCTAGGGATAGGGGCCCCACTGGTAGGGTCCATGCAACTAGGGATTGTTGATGCAGAGATGGGGCCCTGGAGTTAGGGTTAGGGGTCCAGAGGTGGGGTCCCTGTAGCTATTGTTAGGGGACCACGGGTAGGGCCCCTGGAGCTAGTGTTAGGGGTCCCAAGGGTAGGATCTCTGGAGCTAGGGTTAGGGGCCTCATGGGCAGGGACCCTGGTGCTAGAGATAGGGGTCTCAGGGCTAGGGCTCCTTGAGTTAGGGTTAGTGGTCCCACGTGTAGGGTCCCTGGAACCAGGGTTAGGGGCCCTATGGGTTGGGCCCCTGGAGCTAGGGCTTGGGACACGAGGAATGGGCCCCTAGAGCTAGGGATAGGGTTCCCAGTGGTGGGGCCCCTGGAGCTAGGGTAAGGGGCCCCAAGGGTACGGACCCTGGTTCTATGATTAGGGGTTCAAGGGGCAGGGCCCTTGAAGTTATGGTTAGGGGCCGCAGTTTAGAGCCCCTGGAGCCAGGGTTAGTGGCCCCACGGGTAGGGCCCCTGGAGCTAGGGTAAGGGCCCCACGGGAAAGGCCCCTAGAGCTATGGTTAGAGATCCCAAGGATGTTGCCCCTGGACCCTGGATTAGTTGTTCCAGGGATGCGGGTTAGGGGCCCCACAGGTAGAGCCTCTGGAACTAGGGTTACGGGTCCCACGGGTTGGGCGCCTGGAGCTAGGGTTAGAAGCCCCACGGGTAGAGCCCCTGGAGCTAGAGTTATGGGCACCATGGGTAGGGCCCCTGGAGCTAGGGTTAAGTACACCACAGGTAGGGCCCTTGGAGCTAGAGTTAGGTCCCCCAGGGGAAGGGTCCATGGAGATAGGGTTAGTGGTCCACCGGAAGGGCCGCTGGAGCTAGAGTTAGGGGTCCCACTGGTAAGGCCTCTGCAGCTATTGTTAGAGGACAAAGGGGTAGGGCCCCTGGGAGCTAGGGTTAGGAGTCCCAGGGGTAGAGCCCCATGAGATATGGTTAGGGGTTCAACGCGTAGTGCCCCTGGAGCTAGAGTTAGGCGCTACCCGTGTAGAGCCCCTGTAGCTAGGGTTAGGGGTTCCGGGGGTTGGGCCCCTGGAGCAAGAGTTGTAGGTCCCACGCGTAGGGCTACTGGAACTAGGGTTAGGGGCCCCACATGTTGGGACCCTGGAGCCAGGGTTAGGGGTCCTATGGATGGGGCCCCTGAAGCTAGGGTTAGGGGACTCACGGGTTAGGGCCTTGGAGCTAGGGTTAGGGGCCCCAGGGGTCGGGCACCTTGGGTTAGGGATAGGGGTACAGCCCATGGAGCTTGGGTTAGTGGTCCCAGGGATAGGGCCCCTGGAGCTATGGTTAAGGGTCTCAGGGATAGGGCCTCTAGAGATAGATTTAGAGGCCCCAAGGGTAGGGCCCCTGGAGGTAGGGTTAGGTGTCCCACAGGTAGGGACCCTGGAGCTACGGTTAGAGATCTAAGGGGTAGGGCCCCGGGAGCTAGGTTTAGGTTCCCCAAGTGTAGGGCGCATGGAGCCAGGGTTAGTGGCCTCACGGGAAGGGCCCCTGGAGAGTACGAGTTGGGCCCCTGGAACGAAGATAAGAGTCCCACGGGTAGGGCCCCTTGAGCTAGGGTTAGGGGCCCCAAGCGTAAGGCCCCTGGAGCCAGGGTTAGTGGCCTCACGGGTATGGCCCCTGGAGCTAGGGTTAGAGGCCGCAGGGATGGGGTCCCTGGAGGTAGACTTAGGGGTGCCAGGCGTGGGGACCCTTGAGCTAGGGTTAGGGGCCCAGGGGTGGGGCACCTGGAACTATGATTAATGGTCCCATGTGTAGGGCCCATGGAGCAAGGGTTATGGGCCCCACGGTAGGGTCCCTGGATCTAGGGTTAATGGCCCCACGGGTAGAGCCCCTGGAGCTAGGGTTTGTGGCATTAGGGGAAGGACTCCTGGAGTTAGGGTTAGGGGTACACAGGAAGTGACCCTGTATCTAGGGTTAGGGGCCCCATGGGTAGGAGCCCTGGAGCTAGGGTTAGGGGACCCCAGTGAATGGTCCCTGGATCTAGGGTTAGGTGTCCACGGGAAAGGACCCTGGAGCTATGGTTAGGGCCCCACAGGTAGGGTCCTGGAGCTAGGGTTAGGGTACCCATGGGTAAGGCCTCTGAAGCTATAGTCAAGATCCCAAAGGGTACGCCCCCTGGAGCTAGGGTTAGGGGTCCCAGTGATATGTCCCCTGGAGCTAGGGATTGGTGCCCCACGTTGAAGGCCCCTGGAGCTAAGGTAGGGGTCCCAGGAGTTTGGCTCCTGGAGCTAGAGTTTGTGGTCCCAGAAGTAGGGTCCTTGGAGTGAGGGTTAGCAGCCCGACACGTTGGTCCCCTGGAGCTAGGAATTGAGGCCCCAGGGATGGGGCTGTGGAGCAAGGGTTAGGGGCTCCAAGGGTGGGGCCCCTGGAGCTCAGGTTACAGGCCCCATGGGTAGGGCCCCTAGAGCTAGGGATAAGGGCCTCATGGGTAGGGCCCCTGGAGCTAGGATTAGGGGTCCACGGGAAGGGCCCCTGGAGCTAGAGTTGGGGGTCCCACAGGTAAGGCCTCTGGAGCTATAGTGAAGATCCCAAGGTTTACAGCCCCTGATGCTAGGGTTAGGGGTCCCAGAGTAGCTATCCTGGAGCTTTTGATTAGGGCACCACCGGTAGGAACCCTGGAGCCAAGGTTAGGGGTCCCAGAAGTGGGGACCCTGGAGCTAGGGTTAGGGTGTGATGGAGTAGAAACTGTCTGTGGGGGGGATGGGAGAGCCGGGTATGTCTTTAGGTGAGGGACAGGATCTTTAAGCCTGTAACCTGAGCCAGGTAGCGGGGAGAGGGTTAGAACCTTGGCCCGGGATGCTGGACAAAGGAATCGGCCGGCTGGAGGAGGGGCAGTTCAGTTTCGGTTTGGGGCTGGGTGATGGGAATTCAGGGGATCCTATGCTGGGATCCAAGCACCCTGAACCCCGAGAAGGACTCGATGGAGGGGCCCTGGTTGTGCCTCCAAGCTCTGCTGTAACCTGCATTCCTGTTGTCCACTAAACCTTCTGTTTTACTGGCTAGCTGAGAGTCACTGTGAGTCCCAGGAAGAGGGGTGCAGGGCCGGACTCCCCCACACTCCGTGACAACTGGTGGCAGCGGCGGGAGATACTGCATCCCGTGGACGGCACTTCCTGCAGTAAGTGGCTGGGGAGCAGTAAAACAAGGGGACGATTTTAGGGGTGATTAACCCCTGGGAGTGTGTGCATAGTGAGATGCTCTTTGCAGTAACAGGGTCCCCCGGGGGATTGCAGTGAGCGGTCCCAGGGGCGGAGAAGTCTGCAACTCAACCATGGCAGAGAGGTGGTGACCTCAAGAAGGGCTGGTGCACTAGGGGTCTCCCTGGAAACCATGGAGAGTGACAAGTACCGCGGCCTGTGAGTGGCCAGCAGGAAGATGTATGCCCAGCGGCGCAAGTGCGACGTGGTGGAGCTATGCAAGCAGAGGGGGCTGCGCAGGGGCAGACTCACCAAAGACCAGCTGATTGCCCAGCTGGAGGAGGAAGATCGCTTGAATAAACTGATCCCTGTCTCTGAGGGAAGTTGCCTGGCAGATGCAGCACAGGTACCAGTGTCTGTCCACGCTGGGAGTGGTCAGCCGGCGGCTGAGGGCTTCCCGAGACCCCCACTTCCTATGCCTAGGGGAAGGGCGGGGAGGAGCCCAGCAGCTACAGAGGGCACCGTGACCCCCCCGGCCAGCTGGGGATCCTCCTGGCGAAGCTCACCCAACAGCAGGGGATCATCCCGGCAGCGCTCGGCATCCGTGGAGCCCAAGCGGCTGGAATGGGAGAAAGAGCTAAAACTGAGAGAGCTGGAGGATAGTGAGAGACAGAGAAAACATGACCCGGAGGAGAAAGAGAGACAGAGGGAACATGAGGAGAGACAGAGGGAACATGAAGACAGACAAAGACAGCGGGAACTGGAGGAGAAAGAGCGACAGCGTCATTATGAGCAGGAACTGGCGAGGCAGAGGGGCAGCAGGTCCCCGGCTGCAGTGAGTGAGGGGGGGCCCAGGACCGCGCGGAGCTTCGAGAAGGGCATCCTGGCCCAGCGTAAGGAGGGGGAGGACATGGATGACTTCCTGGATGCCTTGGAGATGGCCTGCGAGCTGCACCAGGTAGCTCCGGCAGACAGGCTCTGGGTTCTCACCCCCTTACTGGACCCCAAGGCCGTGGCATTGTATCTCCAGCTGGGAGAGGAGGAGAAAGGAAACTACAAACTATTCAAGCAGGCCCTGCTGCGCGAGTTTTGGCTGACTCCTGAAATGTACCGGGAAAGGTTCCGGAGTCAGGATAAAACCCCTGAGGTCTCCTATCTGCAACTAGCTGTCTGCATGGAGGGATAGGCCAGCAAGTGGGCAGATGGGGCCCAGACGAAGGGGGACCTGGTTAAACTGCTGGTAGTGGAGCAACTGTATGAGTGGTGCCCATCTGACCTGAGGCTGTGGTTGAGGGACCAAAAGCCAGAGAACCCGCGACATGCAGGGCAGCTGGCTGATGAGTTTGTGAAGAGCTGGTCAGGGGGTGGCAGGGAGGAGTCTCAAAGGAACAGCCCGCCACGATGCAGAGAAAGAGTCATCCTGGGACCTCCCTAAGGGGGAATAGGGAGAACCCTCTCCCAAGAGGAACACCCAGCGTCAGGGACAACCGATCTGTTCGAGGGGACCAACGGGACATGGGCTGCTATCAGTGTGGCCAGAGGGGCCACATACGGTCCCAGTGCCCCAGACTCAAGGATAGACTGAGCAGACTGACCCCACACTGGGTGAACTTGGTAGAGACCCAGCCGGATGAGGGGCAGCGTTCGCAGGAAAGGGGGGCTGGCCGCGTACCACCTGCGAAGGAGGGAGGAGGGCCCCAGGTCAGCTCCTCTGGGGGGCTGGATGCTCCAGGCTCCGAGTTTTTGGTTTACAGGGTGGGAGCGGGGCTGCCCCTCCAGATAGAGTGCCTGGTTTCCCTGGAGGTTGATGGGAGGAAGATCACGGGGTACTGGGAGGCGGGTGCAGAGGTGATGCTGGCCCGGCCCGAGGTGGTGGCCTCAGATCGGATGGTGCCCGACACCTACCTGACCCTGATGGGCATGGGCGGGACCCCATTCAAAGTGCCTGTGGCGAAGGTACACCTGAAGTGGAGGGCCAAAGAGTGCCCCAAGGATGTGGGGATACACCCATATTTGCCCACGGAAGTGTTAATGGGGGAGGACATGAAGGTCTGGCCAAGTAACGCCTGAGGTGCCCTGGTCATGACCTGTAGTCAGAGTCAGCGCAGGGCACTGCACCCTGACAACGGAGAAGGTACTCTACCTGAGGCGCAGGACTCTAACCTGGTGAAGAGGGAATGCACAGGGACACGGCTCAGAGAGGCTGCGGCCTCAGACCCAGCCAGTGAGAGAGAGTATGTCCCCATCTCTGTCCCAGCTGCTGAGTTCCAGGCTGAGTTGCAGAAAGATCCCTCCTTGCGGAGGCCAAGGGACCTGGCTAACCTCAATGCGGTACAGACCATGAGGAGAGGTTGCAAGGAGAGGTTCCTGTGGGAGAAGGGGATCCTGTACCAAGAATGGTCTCCCCCCGGGGAAGTGGAGTCATGGGGGATCAGGAGGCAGCTGGTGGTTCCCCAGAAGATTCGCCACAAGCTACTGTACCTGGCCCATGACATTCCTCTTGCAGGGCACCAGGGAATCTGGCGCACCAGGCACAGGCTGCTACAGAACTTTTACTGGCCTGGGGTCTTTACTCATGTCCGACAGTACTGCCAATCCTATGACCCCTGCCAGAGGGTGGGGAAGGCCCAGGACAAGGGGAAAGCGGCTTTGAGGCCTTTACCCATCACAGAAGAACCTTTCCAGAATGTGACCATGGACATAGTGGGATCTCTCAGCAGGGCAACCCGGTCGGGTAAGAAATACATCGTGGTGGTGGTAGATTTTGCCACTCGCTACCCCGAGGGGGTGGCCTTGTCCTCTATCGAAGCAGACACCATGGCAGATGCACTGCTGACCTTTTTCAGCCCAGTGGGGTTCCCCAAGGAAGTCTTAACGGACCAGGGGTCCAACTTCATGTCGATCCTGCTCCGGTGCTTGTGGGAGAAATGTGGGGTCCAGCACAACTGGGCCTCAGCATATCATCCTTAGTCCAACGGGCTAGTGGAAAGATTCAACAGGAAGCTAAAGATGATGCTAAAAACATTTATGAACCAGCACCCGCAGGACTGGGACAAGTACTTTCCTCACCTGCTGTTCGCGTACAGGGAGGTACCCCAGGAGTCTACTGGGTTTTTGCCTTTCGAATTGTTATATGGAAGGCGGGTAAGGGGGCCCCTGGACCTGATGAGAGACGAATGGGAGGGGAAGGCCACTCCCGATGGAGAGTCGATGGTGGAGTATGTCCTGACCTTCTGGGAAAGACTTGCCGAGCTCATGGGCCTGGCCAGGGAGAATCTAGCCCGAGCCCAGAGGAAGCAGAAGGTCTGGTATGACCGCACGGCACGGGCCCACGCCTTCGCCACCGGGGATCAAGTGACGATTCTCATCCCTCTGAGGAAAAACAAACTCCAGGCTGCCTGGAAGGCCCTTTCAAGGTTGTCAAGCAACTAAATGAGGTAAACTATGTGGTGGAGCTGTCAAACTGGGCTCGTCACCGCCGGGTGTACCATGTGAATACGATGAAGCCATACTATGATGGAGGAATGTGGTATTGGCCGTGTGTGGACATTGGGAGAAGCAGGGAAATGACCCTTTAGTGGATCTATTCCCTGGGACGAAAGCTGGTTCCCCCCTGGAGGCAATTCCCCTCTCTAATCAGCTGACCCTGGCCCAGCACGCTGAGATCAGAGGGGTGCTGCATCTATACCGACAGCTGTTTTCCAACCAGCCTGGACGCACTAATTTGACTGTCCACCTGGTGGAGACCGGATCACATCCACCTATAAGATGCTCCCCTTTTCGGGTCACTGGAAAACTGCCCAGGACCTAGAAAGAGAGATCAGGGACATGCTGGCTCTGGGGATGATCCAGCCGTCTTCCAGTCCTTGGACCTCGCCTGTGGTACTGGTCCCCAAGAAGGACATGTCGATCCGGTTCTGTGTGGACTATCGAAAGCTCAATGCCATCACCGTATCTGATGCCTACCCCATGCCTAGGCCTGACAAGCTCCTAGACAAGCTGGGAGGCACTCGGTACCTCACCACCATGGATCTTACAAAGGGTTACTGGCAAGTGCCGCTGGACACAGATGCCAAGCCGAAATCGGCCTTTATCACTCCTCTGGGGCTCTATGAGTTTCTGACCCTGCCCTTTGGCCTCAAGGGAGCGCCGGCCACCTTCCAGTCCCTGGTGGATCAGCTACTGCAGGGGATGGAGAGTTTTGCCTTGGCCTATATTGACAACATCTGCATCTTTAGCCAGACCTGGGAGGACCACGTGTCCCAGGTTAAACAAGTGCTGGACCGACTCCGAGAGGCTGGGTTAACCGTAAAGGCTGAGAAGTGCAAGGTGGGGATGGCTGAAGTATCTTACCTGGGCCATCGGATGGGGAGCAGCTGCCTAAAGCCGGAACCAGCCAAGGTGGAGGTGATCAGAGACTGGCCCTCTCCCCAGACCAGTTAGCAGGTCCAGGCCTTTATTGGGATGGCGGGGTACTATCGAAGGTTCGTGCCCCACTTTAGCGCCATAGCTGCCCCCCTCACTGAGCTGTGCAAGAAGAGGAAGCCAGACAAGGTGGTCTGGACCGAACAGTGCCAGCAGGCTCTCCAGGCGCTGAAGGAGGCTCTGGTTAGTGGCCCAGTTCTGGCAAACCCAGATTTTGACAAGCCCTTTATGGTATTCACTGATGCCTCAGACATGGGACTGGGGGCAGTATTAATGCAGAAGGATGAAAAGGGGGAGAGACACCCCATCGTGTATCTGAGCAAGAAGTTGCTACCCCGGGAGCAGAACTATGCGGCCATCGAGAAGGAATGCCTGGCCATGATGTGGGCCATTAAGAAACTGGAGCCATATCTCTTTGGGCGACACATCACTGTGTACACAGACCACTCTCCCCTGACCCGGCTGCACCAGATGAAAGGAGCCAACACCAAGCTCCTGAGGTGGAGCCTGCTCCTGCAGGACCATGACATGGACGTGGTCCATGAGAAGGGAAGTGCCAACCTGATAGTGGACGTGTTGTCCCGGAGAGGGGGCCTTGAACTTCCCCAGGTCACTGGGCAGAGTGACCCCGGTCAGTTCAGTCTCAAAGGGGGGAGAGATGTGATGGAGTAGGGTCTGTCTGTGTGGGGATGGGAGAGCTGGGGAGGACTTTAGGTGGGGGACAGGATCTTTAAGCCTGTAACCTGAGCCAGGTAATGGGGAGGGGGTTAGCACATGGGCCCGGGAAGCTGGACAAAGGAATCGGCCGGCTGGAGGAGGGGCAGTTCAGTTTCAGTTTTGGGCTGGGTGATGGGAATTCAGGGGATCCTATGCTGAGATCCAAGCGCCCTGAACCCCGAGAAGGACTCGATGGAGGGGTCCTTGTTGCGCCTCCAAGCTCTGCTGTAACCTGCATTCCTGTTGTCCACTAAACCTTCTGTTTTACTGGCTGGCTGAGAGTCACTGTGGATCCCAGAAAGAGGGATGCAGGGAAGGACTCCCCCACATAGAGGTCCCAGGTATAGGACCCCTGGAGCTAGGGTTAGGAGCCCATGAGTAGAACCCCTGCAGCTAGGGATTGGGGCCCCAGGGAAGGGGCCCTGAGCTAGGGTTAGTGGTCCCCGAGGTGAGGCCACAGTAATTAGGGTTAGGGGTCCCATGGGAAGGGCCTCTGCAGCTAGGGTTAGGAGCCCCACAGGTAGGGCCCCTGGAGGTAGAGTTACGGGCCCCACGGGTAGGGCCCCTGGAGTTAGAGTGAAGGGCCCCAAGAATAGAGCCTCTGGAGCTAGGGTTAGGGCCTCCAGGGCAAGGGCCCCTGGAGATAGGGTTCAGGGTACACCGGACAGGGATTAGGGGTCCCACTTGTAGGGCCTCTGGAGCTATTATTAGGAGACCAAGGGGTAGGGAGCTAGGGTTAGCGGTCCCAGGAGTAGAGCCCCTGCAGATATGGTTAGGGATCCAACGTGTAGTGACCCTGTAGTTAGGATTAGGAGCCACACGTGTAGAGCCCCTGCAGCTAGGGTTAGGGGTCCCAGGTGTTGGGCCTCTGGAGCTAGGGTTAGTTCCCCACGTGTAGGGCCCCTGGAGCCAGGGTTAGGGGCTCAACGGATGGGGCCCCTGAAGCTAGGGTTAGGGGCTCCAGGGACAGGGATCATGGAGATATTTATAGGGGCCCCACGGGTTGGGTCCCTGGAGCTAGGCTTAGCGGCCCCAAGGGTCGGGCACCTTGGGCTAGCGATAGGGGCCGCAGGGGTACAGCCCATGGAGCAAGGGATAGAGGTCCCAGGGGTAGGGCACCTGGAACTAGGGTTAAGGGTCTCAGGGATAGGGCCTCTGGAGCTAGATTTACGGGCCCCATGGGTAGGGACCCTGGAGCTAGGGTTAGGGGCCCCAGGGGTAGGAACCCTGGAGATACGGTTTGGGGTCCAACGGATAGGGCCCCTGAAGATAGAGTTTGAGGCCCCAGGAGCAGCTCCCCTGGGGTGAGGGATAGGGGCACCAGGGGTAGGGCCCCTGGAACTAGGGTAAGGGGTCCCATGGGTAGAGCCCCTGGAGCTAGGGTTAGGGGCCCCACGGGTAGGGCCTCTGGAGTTGGGGTTACAGGTCCAACGGGTAGGGCCTCTGAAGCTAGGGTTAGGGGGAATATGGGTAGGGCGCCTGGAGCGAGGGTTAGGGGCCTCACGGGTAGAGACCCCGGTGCTAGGGTTAGGGGTCCCAAGGGTACGGCCCCTTGAGATAGGGTTAGGGGCCCAACGTGTAGGGCCCCTGAATGCAGGGTTAGGGGCCCGATGGGTGGGGCCCCTGGAGCTGGGGTTAGGATCCCCAGGGATGGGGCCCCTAGAGCTAGGGATAGGGTTCCCAGGGGTGGGTCTCGTGAGCTATGGTTAGGGGCCCCACAAGTACGGACCCTGGAGGTCACCTGATCTCTTTGTCTCCAACACCTTCAGCTGGCACCTTTGCAGAGGAGTGGCCCAGGCCATCAGTGGCTAGGAGACAGAGTGCCAGGCATTTTAGTGAACTGGCCCTTTGCTTTGCTAGATACTTAAGAACTGCCATGGGGACACTGAGGCACCAACACAGTATTCACAGACCACAGTAAGAACAGTCCCAGTTCGTCACACCACCTGGCTACAGGGAGACTGGGATGTGCTGGGCTAAGGGAGGCCAGGCCTGAGGCCCTGAGAGTTTCCTGTGCTGGGTTCAACTCTCAATAAACCCTCCTGTTTTATGCTGGCTGAGATTCACTCCGGGCTAGAGAACAGGAGGCATCAATCCCTTTGGGGGTGAGGAGGCCCGGGGGGTCCAGAGAGTGTGGACTCCCTGAGGGGCCCACAGCAGAGACAGACGTGCTAAGGCTCAGAGAGGTGCGGCTCCAGGAGGTGAAGAGGCCTGACCCAGAATGAGAGTGGACCCCCGAGAAGGGCTGTCACACTGAAAGGGGCACCCCCCATGGACCACATGGGGCCACGGGTGGGCACGATCTGTGAGTCCGTGACAGAGGGTACGTGAAGGGAGTGTGGAGCAGGACAGGGGGGACAGGTGATGATCAGATGTGAGTGGGGGCGGGACATAGGGGCCGGTTGGATCTGGGGTTGTGAGATGCAGGGTGGTTGGACCTGAAGGGGTGAGATGTGGAGCGGGGGGCGGTTGGACCCTGGGGCGGGGAAGTCATGGGGCAAGGGGGCAGGTCGGACCCGGGCAGGGGGCAGGTCACAGGGCTGGGGGGGCGGAACGTGGGGTGGGGGGCACTTGGACGCAGATGAGTTGGGGGGCGAGGTGGACCAGGGAGGGGCGGGACACGTGGAGGAGGATGCAGAACACAAGAGTTTGCGGGAAGATGCCAGGGGACAGGGGTTTGAGAGGCACTGTCCGTGAGGTCTCTGCGGGGGGAGGGGATGAGCGGGGGGGTCTGAGAGGAGCTGGCTGGGGGATCCCTGCAGGGGGGGCTGAGCGGGGAGGTGTGAGAGGGGCTGGCTTGGGGGTCTCTGCAAGGGGCGGTGATCAGCAGGGGGGATCTTAGGCCGGGTGTGCTAGGGGGCACTGACAGGCTGCATGTGGGAAGGATTATGCAGCCCGAACCCTTTTGCCACCCCAATACCCCTGGGGTTCAAACTGGGATTGGGTCTTTTCCCAGCACTCTTGGCTGCGATTCGGGCTTTCCTGGTTAAGAGCCCCCCATCTTGGCTTTTGGCCAGCTTTGGGTTTGGGCAGCCGCTCCCCACCTATTGGCCCAGATTCAACGCCTCTGCCGTCCCCACCTTACACTTTTCAGCTTTTAACATCAGTCCTGCCTCCTTGAGGCAGCCCAGCCCCCTCTTCACCTGGGACACCTGTTCCTCCCAGGTCTGGCTAAAGAATGTCATTGTATGCCAGGGCCATGTTCTCCATTCCCCTCAGCTTGTCTAGAACCTCTCCAGGCCTAGGGATGGGGTAGGCGTTGGACACTGTGATGGCTTTAAGCTTTCGATAGTCCCCACTAAACTAGATCATCCTGTGTCCCTTGGGGATCAGCTCCACGGATGAGGCCAATGGGCTGTTGAATGGCTGGATGCCATCTAAAGCCAGCATGTCCTTTACCTCTCTCTCCAGATTGTGGGCTGCTTTCCCAGTGACTCTGAACAGGGAACACCTGACGGGGAGATTGGGTCCCACCTCAGGGAAAAGATCCCCCAGGGGGTCTTCCCCCTTCTCCTCCCAATCCTCCCCTTCCAGGTTCAGGGGTCCCCTCACTCTCCTCCCATCCAGCAGCTCGAAAGGGAAGAACCCTGTGGATTCCTGGGGCATCACCAGCTGCCTCTCGATTCCCCCCAGTTCTACTTCCCATTGGGGAGCCCATTCCCAATACAGGAATCCCTTCTCCCACAGGACTCTGTCCCTGCAGCCTTTCCCAAGGGGGTTTGCAGCACCATGGCCAGCAAGTTCCCTCAGCTTCTCCAAGGAGGGATCCCTCTGCAGATCAAAGCAATAGTTGGGAGGGTCCTGGGGAGTTATAGACTCATAGATTCTAGGGTCAGAAGGGACCAATGTGATAATCTAGTCCGACCCCCTGCACAAAGCAGGCCACAGAACCCTACCCATCCACTTCTATAACAAACCCCTAACCTATGCCTGAGTTATTGAAGTCTTCAAATTGTGGTTTGAAGACCTCAAGCTGCAGAGAATCCACCAGCAAGTGACCCATGCCCCACGCTGCAGAGGAAAGCGAAAAACCTCCAGGGCCTCTGCCAATCTGCCCCGGAGGAAAATTCCTTCCCGACCCCAAATATGGTGATCAGCTAAACCCTGAGCATGTGGGCAAGACTCACCAGCCAGCACTCAGAAAAGAATTCTCTGCAGTAACTCAGATCCCATCCCATCCAACATCCCATCACCGACCACTGGGCACACTTATCTGCTGATAATCAAAGATCAATTGCCAAAATTAGGCTATCCCATCATACCATCCCTTCCATAAACTTATCAAGCTTAGTCTTAAAGCCAGATATGTCTTTTGCCCCCACTACTCCCCTTGGAAGGCTGTTCCAAAACTTCACTCCTCTAATGGTTAGAAATCTTCGTCTAATTTCAAATTTAAACTTCCTAGTGTCCAGTTTATACCCATTTGTTCTTGTATCTACATTGGTACTAATCTTAAATAATTCCTCTCCCTCCCTAATATTAATCCCTCTGATATATTTATAAAGAGCAAGCATATCCCCCATCAGCCTTCTTTTGGCTAGACTAATCAAGCCAAGCTCTTTGAGTCTCCTTTCATATGACAGGTTTTCCATTCCTTGGATCATCCTAGTATCCCGTCTCTGAACCTGTTCCAGTTTGAATTCATCCTTCTTAAACATGGGAGACCAGAACTGCACACAGTATTCCAGATGAGGTCTCACCAGCGCCTTATATAACGGTCCTAACACCTCTTTATCTTTGCTGGAAATACCTCGCCTGATGCATCCTAAAACCGCATTAGCTTTTTTAACGGCCATATCACATTAGCGGCTCATAGTCATTCTGTGATCAACCAATACTCCAGGGTCTTTCTCCTCCTGTTGCTTCCAATTGATGTGTCCGCAATGTATATCTAAAGTTCTTATTATTAATCCCTAAGTGCATGACCTTGCACTTTTCACTATTAAATTTCATCCTATTACTATTACTCCAGTTTACAAGGTCATCCAGATCTTCCTGTATGATAACCCTGTCCTTATCTGTGTTAGCAATACCCCCCAGCTTCGTGTCATCTGCAGACTTTATTAGCACATTCCCGCTTTTTGTGCCAAGGTCAGTAATAAAAAGGTTAAATAAGATTGGTCCCAATCTTGGGAGGGGCCTGGGGAGTGGCAGTTCCAGTGGGGGCGGGGCGCTGCAAACTCTCTCCAGCTCTGGCAGGGGACTTGGGAGTGCCCACTCCAGCGGGGGCGGGGGGCTGGCATCCCTCCCCAGCTGTAGTAGGGGGCTGGGGGGTGGCGGTTCCAGCAGGGGCGGGGCGCTGCCTTCTCTCACCAGCTCTAGTAGGGGAGAGGGGAGTGGCAGTTCGAGCAGGGGCGGTGTGACGGTGCTGCCTGTGGGAGCCAGCTGATGTCACTCAATCAGGGTGAACTGCAAACAAAACGGGGCAGACAAATCCCAAATGCTGGTGGTTATTCCAATACTTAGATTTACCAATCAGCACAAAAGAGCTTCTATAGTACCTCACTGGTTACTTAGAAGTCCAAACCATGCAGTTCCCTTAAAGTGCCCAGCCTTAGGCCTCCGTCCAGACACACCTGTCAAACATATGATGATGATTCCTGAAAATCTTCCTTCATCATATAAAAGAAAAGTTTCTTCCAATCCCAAAGGATCAGCCACATTCCCAGGTCCAATTACAACTTAGATCTTACCCAAAATACACGCTTATAGCCAATTCTTATTAACTAAGCTAAAATGTATTAGAAAAGAAAAGAGAGAGCGTGTTAGTTGAAAGATCAATATACATACAGACTTGAAGTTAATTCTTGAGGTTTAGATACATAGTAGAGGTGAGCTTGTAGTTGCCAAAATCCTTTTAGAAATAGTCCATAGGTTATAGTCCAATGTCCAGATTCAGGGTGGCTCCAGTCAATGACTGGGGATCTCAATCCTCATGGCTTAAGGTTTCCCACTCTTGAAACCCAAAGCAGATCTGAGATGAGAAGGATCGTGTCCCAGGCTTCTTATACATTTCCAGCAGCCTTTCGGCCTGAGAAAACAATAGGCTTAACTCCTTCTCCCAAACATCCTGGCAATTAGCACAGAGTAATTTATCCATTAAACAGTTCAGATACAGGTTACCACAACCTTCAAAGAGACATATAGACAATAATACTAATTCACTCAAGTATGATCTTAAATGCTAATATTCTCTTTTTTGATCTTTGAATTAAAACTATAGCAATAGACCAGACCTGTTTGCTGACATCCCAAGACCTGAGCAAACATCTATCCTTCTGCCTCCAACAATGCAGACTGCATTTCAAAGCTCTATTCATTTACATATCTTGCTAATCAGTCCGTAATGTTCACCTATGGGTCAGTTCAGTCGGTGAGGTGAGTTAATTAACTCTTTCTGGCCCTGTCCCCTTTCAGTGAGATATTATATTATACTCATAACATCACAAGTGGGGCGCTGGCTTCCCTCCCCAGCTCCGGGAGGGGATGGGGAGCGGCGGTTTGAGCGGGGGCTGGGCTCTGGGTTCCCTCCCCACTTCTGGGAGGGGCCTGGGGAATGGTGGTTCCAGAGGGAGCCAAGCACCGGCTTCCCTTTTCAGTTCTGGGAGGGGTCTGGGGAGTGGCAGTTCGAGTGGGGAAGGGGCGCTGGCTTCTCTCCCCTCCTCTGGGAGGAGCCTGGGGTGTGGTGGCTCCAGAGGGGATGAGGCACTGTGTTCCCTCCCCAGCTCTGCGAGGGGACTGGGGAGCGTCCGTTCCAGCGGGGGTGGGGCGCTGGTTTTCCTCCCCAACTCTGCGACGGGACTGGGGACTGTCCATTCCAGCGGGGTAGGGGCACTGGGATCCCTCCCCAGCTCTACCAATGGACTGGGGAGCGGCCGTTACAGTGGGGGAGGGGCGCTGGGTTCCCCTCCCATCCTTGCCAGCTGACTGGGGAGAGGTCGTTCCAGCAGGGGCGGGGCGCTGGAGTCCCTCCCCAGCTCTGCCAGGGGACTAGAGAGCAGCCGTTTCAGCAAGGGAGGGGCGCTGGGTTCCCGCACCATCTTTGCCAGGAGACTGAAGAGCGGCTGTTCCTCCGGGTGCGGGGCACTACATTCCCTCCCCAGCTCTGGGAGGGAACTGGGGAGTGGCCATTGATGCAGGGGTAGGGCACTGGATTCCCTCCCCAGATCTGCCAATGGACTGGGGAGCGCCCGTGTCATAAACAGATAAGTAAGGGTTAATAGAACAAAAGTGCTTCGTATCTCTTTTGCCTGGAAAGGGTTAACAAGATCAGTGAGCCAGGCTGTCACCTGACCAGAGGACCGATCAGAGGACAGGATACTTTCAAATCTTGAGGGAGGAATGTTTGTGTGTGAGCTGTTAGTGTTTGGTTCTTGTTCACTCTGGGGGCCCAGAGGGACCAGATGTGCAACCAGGTTTCTCTCCAATCTCTCCGATACAGGCTCTTATAAGGTTAGAATAGTGAGTACTAGGTAGATAAGGCGAGTTAGGTTTATGTTTGTTTTCTTTATTTGCAAATGTGTATTTGGCTGGAAGGAGTTCAAATTTGTATTTTGCTGAAAGGATTTTAATTTGTACTTATATACTTAGGCTGGGACGGTGTTCCCAGTGTCTATAGCTGAAAGACCCTGTACATATTCCATCTTAAATTTACAAAGATAATTTTTACTGTTTTTCTTTCTTTAATTAAAAGTTTCTTGTTTAAGAACCTGATTGTTTTTTATTCTGGTGTGAGACCTCAGGGGACGGGGTCTGGATCCACCAGGGAATTGGTGGGGAGAAAGGAGGGAAGGGGGAGAGAGAGATTAATTTCTCTCTGTGTTAGGATTACATTCTCTCTCAGGGAGAGTCTGGGAGGGGGAAAGAGAAGGAGAGGGGAAGGTGGATTTTCCTCTCTGTTTTGTGATTCAAGGAGTTTGAATCACAGGGATCTTACAGGGTAACCCAGGGAGGGGATGCCTGGGAGAGGCAACGGTGGGGGAAAGGGTTTACTTTCCTTGTGTTAAGATCTGGAGGGTCTGGGTCTTGGGGGTCCCCGGGCAAGGTTTTGGGGGGACCAGAGTGTACCAGGCACTGGAATTCCTGGTTGGTGGCAGCGCTACAAGTACTAAGCTGGTGATTGAGCTTAGAGGAATTCATGCTGGTACCCCATCTTTTGGACAGTAAGGTTCAGAGTGGGGAATTACACCATGACCGCCCGTTCCAGTGGGGGAGGGGCGCTGGGTTCCCCTCCCATCTCTTCCAGAGGGGGCGAGACGCAACTTTCCCTCCCAAACTCTGTGAGGAGTCTAGGAAGTTTCCGCTCCAGCGGGGACGGGCCACTGGTTTCCCTCCCCAGCTCTGACAGGGGACTGTGGAGCGGCCGTTCCAGCAGGGGTGGGGCTCTGGGTTCCCTCCCCAGCTCTGCCAATGGACTGGGGAGTGGTCATGTCAGTGGGGGCAGGGCGCTGGATTCCCTCCCCAGCTCTGACAGGGGACTGGGGAGCGGCCGTTCCTGCGGGGGCTGGGCGCTGGACTCTTTCCGGCTCTGCGTGGGGACTGGGCAGCGGCCGTTCCAGTGGGGGCGGGGCGCAGCCTTCCCTCCCCAGGCCCGTGAGAGGACGGGGGAGCGGCCATTCCAGCTGGGGCAGTGCAGTGGTTTCCCTCCCCAGCCCTGCAACGGGACTGGGCAGCGGCCGTTCCAGCGGGGGCGGGGCTCTGCCTTCACAGCCTGGCTCCGCGATGCGACTGGGGACCAGCCGTTCCTGCCGGAGGCAGGGCGCTGCCTTCTGTTGCTGACACAGAGGGTGTCCGAGGCAAGCAACAGTGGTTTGTTGCCCAGAGTGTGAAGCGCCAATGAACACACACCTGGGTGGAGAAGCTCGCAAAGTTTATTGGGATCTCAAAGTGGTGCAAGGAGACGAACGCCTCAAATCTTGCACCTCTACACAACCGGCTTGATCCTTTTTATAAGTTTTTTTTCTCTTTCTTCTTTCTCCCCCCCCCTCCTCCTTCCTCCCCCTGTAGCAGTCATGTAAGCACAGGTGCATTAAGTAATCTTGGCCGCAGCAGCTCGTTAGTAAGTTTTCCTTCTGCAAGTTACCTTGTCCTTCTGCTAAAGGTGCACAGGCCTTATCACTACTGCTTTAGACCGGTTTTAGCTGTGCTGCAACTGATAACTTACTGTTACACATTTAATTTCACAGCTGCTAGCTTTCTAGATCAAGTAGAGTTCAGCATGGAAGAGCCTTTGTTCACTGAGGCCTAGATTTATGCCTAGTGACACCAACACCCCTATGGTACTGCCTCTGAGCAGCCCCTGCTACGGTCTGCCCAGTCCTCCCCCACTGCTGTGTCCCCTCCCCCAGCTAACACCCTGCCTCCCCCCCATGCTACTGCCTCTGAGCAGCCCCCCCTACACTCTGCCCAGTCCCTCCCCAGCTGTGTACCCTCCCCCCAACTCCCACCCTGCCTCTCACCCATGCTACTGCCTCTGAGCAGCCCCCGCTATGGTCTTCCCAGTCCCACCCCCGGCTGTGTCCCCTCCTCCAGCTAACCCCCTGCCTCCCCTCCATGCCACGGTCTCTGAGCAGCCCCCCCTACGGTCTGCCCAGTCCTCTCCCACTGCTGTGTCCCCTCCCCCAGCTAACACCCTGCCTCCCACCCATGCTACTGCCTCTGAGCAGCCCCCCCAACAGTCTGCACAGTCCTCCCCCCGGCTGTGTCCCCTCCCCCCAGCTCCGACCCCGTCACATCCCCCCTCTACACTTTCTCCCTGCAGCTTGCCCCATTCCCTGCTGAGTCCCAGCTTCACCCCCTGACAGCTCTCCAACCCCACCTCCCCCCATCACAGCCCTTGCCCCCCTAGTGCCCCGGCCCCTGCTCCCCGTGGTGGGCTTGAGAGGCCCCCAATCCCTGGCCGTTCCACTCTCCAGAATTGGAAGCTGCTGGCATTGAGGAAGGTGGGGCCTGGGCTGGCCCAGCTGTTTGGGCAGATCCTGGTAAAAGAGAGAAGAGCGGGCAAGGCTGAGAACCCTCCCTTGTCCCGGGGAGGGCAGGGGTCCCACAATTTAGCTCAGTGTCACCCTCCCATCTCCAGCCCTGCTGGGATGAGACCACAATGCCCCAATGCCCCCCGCCCCACCACTGCCATCAGCAGTCAAGCCAGGGAATCACCCCCCTTCTCTCCTGCGAGGGCTGCAGGACTCCCTGCCCCCTCCAACACCAGCCTCCCTGCCATGTATCCCGGGGTGCGGTCAGATAAGGGTGGATTTATTCTTTCCATTGTCCAGATCTAGCCCTCAGCCCCGGTCTACCCATACGGGATCCAGGGTCTGGAGCAGTTGGCTGCTTACTGAGGGCTACAAGGAGCCACCAGGAGAAGGGAGTAGATTCTCCACAGCTTTGCATCCACTCACACTGGTACCTGTCTCACACATGGGGAAACTGAGGCACCAGGGAGGGCGATATGGCCTGCGCCAGCTCCGACTGGGAGTCTGTGGGAGGGCCAGGAATAGAACCCAGGAGTCCTGGTTCCATGGGCAGCTTGGGACTCCTCCATTTGGGAGGGTTGGGCTGTCCCGGACTGCGGCCCTGCCCCAAGGCCCGCTCCGACTCAGCCTCCTCCTGCCGAAGCCCCGCCCACACTCCACCCTCAGGCCCCCTTTGTTCCACTCTCCTGACCCCCTCCGCCTGCCTCTCACGTCTCTTCCCCCAAGGCCCTGCCACTTGTGCCCCATTGCCCCCTACCCCAAGGCCCCCTACCTGCCTGCCTGACGTTTGCACCCCTGCCCCTCTCCCCATGGCTCCATGTGGGCAGATGGGAACTTGGAACAGGGCAGAGTGAGGATGGGGCCTTGGGGGGGGAGGGGACGAGTAGGATCAGGGCCTCTAAGTGAAGCATGGGCCAGGTGCCTCCCCAGGCCCCTTCTAGTCACAGCCCATACCTGGCTCCCAGCCTCCACTGCTCTAACCACTAGACTGCACTGCCCTCCCAGAGTGGGGATAAGAACCAGGAGTCCTGGCTCCCAGCCGGGCTGTGGGTGGAGCAGGATGTACTGGCCATGGGCTCACCTGGGTATCACTTACCATCAGTTTGGATGATATCCCAGTCCTGACCTCCAGACTCACAGCTCTGCTGGTGACCCTCACTCCCTACCCGCAGCCCTCTGGGTTCCCCACTGACCTCTCCAGTCACTGTGCTGTCCATGCCCCTCACTCCCTACCAGCAGCACCTGGTATCCCAATCGTGACCTCCAGACTCACAGCTCTGCTGGTACCCCATACTCCCCACCCACAGCCCCCTGGGTTCACCCTAGCTGTAGTGGTGCCCCTCACTCCCAACCCGCAGCTCCCTGGGCACCTTCCAGCTCTGCCGATGCCCCTCACTCCCGACTCGCAGCTCCTGTTATCCCAGTACTGACCTCCAGAGTCATAGCTCTGACAGTGCCCCTCACTCCTGACCCGCAGCTCCCTATTTCCCCCCCAGCTCTAGCTTTGCCCCTCACGCCTGACCCACAGCCTCTGCTATTCCATTACTGACCTTCAGACTCACAGATCTGCTGGTGTCGCTCACTCCCAACCCGCAGCCTCCTGGGCTACCCGCATAGCTCCCCAGTCACTGCGCTGCCAGTGCCCCTCACTCTTGACCCGCAGCCTCTGCTGTTCCAGTCCTTACATCAGGACTCATAGATCTGCTGATGCGCCTCATTCCTGACCTGCAGCCCACTGGACTCCTCGCTGAGCTCCTAAGTCACCGCACTGCCGAAGCCCCTCACTCTCGACCCGCAGCCCCTCCTATCCCAGTCCTGACCTCCAGACTCACAGCTCTGCTAGTGACCCTCACTCCCGACCCGAAGCCCCCTGGGTTCACCACAGCTGTAGCGGTGCCCCTCACTCCTGACCCACAGGCCCCTGTGCTTCCTCCACCAAAGACAGTGCATCTCACTGCCGATACGCAGCCCTTGTGATACCAGTCCTAACCTCCAGACTGACAGGCCTGATGGTGCCCCTCACTCCAGACCCGCAGCCCCTGCTAACCCAGTCCTGACATCCAGACTCACAACTCTGCTGGTACCCCTCACTTCCAACCCACAGCCCTCTGGGTTCCTCCCAGCTCTAGTGCTTACCCTCACTCCCGACCCGCAGCCCCTGCTATTCCAGTCCTAATCTCCAGACTCACAACTCTGCTGATACCCCTCACTACCGACCCGCAGCCCCCTGGGCTTCCCCCTGCTCTATCGGTGCCCCTCACTCCTGACCCACAGCCCCCTGGCTCCCGGCTGTGCTCCACAATCACTGCGCTGATGGTGCCCCTCACTCCCGACTCACAGCCTCTGCTATCCCCGTCCTGCGCTCAAGACTCACAGCCCTGTTGGTGTCGCTCACTTCCAACCCTCAGGCCCTGCTATCCTCGTCCTGAACTCCAGACTCAAAGCTGTGTTGGTGCCCCTCACTCCTGACCCGCAGCCCCCAGGGGGTCCCACAGCTCTACTGATTCCCCTCACTCCCGACCTGCAGCCCCCTGGGGTCCCTCCAGCTCTACCGGTGTCCCTCACTCCCGACCCGCAGCCCCCTGGGCTCCCTGCTGAGCTCCCCACTCACTGTGCTGCCGGTGCCCCTCACTCCTGACCCGCAGCCCCTGCAATGTCAGTCCTGACCTCCAGACTCACAGCTCTGATGGTGCCCCTCAGTCCTGACCCGCAGCCTGCTGAGCTCCCTCCAGCTCTAACAGAGACCCTCACTCCCAACCCGCAGTCCCTTGGGCTCCCTCCAGCTCTGACAGTGCCCCTCACTCCCGACACACAGCCCCTGGTATCCCAGACTCACAGCTCTGTTCGCGCCCCTCACTCCCGTTCCACATATCCCTGGGATTCCCACTGCATTACTGGTGTCCCTCACTCCCGACCCGCAAACCCCTGGGCTCCCAGCTAAGCTCACCAGTCACAGCGCGGCTGGTGCCTCTCACTCCCGGCCCGCAGGCCCTGCTATCCCAGTCTTGACCTCCAGACTCACAGCTCTACCGCTGCCCCTCACTCCTGACGCACAGGCCCCTGGGCTTCCTCCACCTCTACCGGTGGCCCTCACTCCCCACCCACAGCCCCCTGGGCTCCCCGCTGATCTCCCAAGTCACTGCGCTGTTGTTGCCCCTCACTACTGACCCGCAAGCCCTGCTGTCACACTCCTGACTTCCAGACTCACACCTCTGCTGGTGCCCCTCACTCTTGACCCACAGCCCCCTGGGCTTCCCCCAGCTCTATGGGTGCCCATCACTCCAGACTCACATCCCCCTGGGCTTCCTCCACCTCTACCGGTGGCCCTCACTCCCCACCCACAGCCCCCTGGGCTCCCCGCTGATCTCCCAAGTCACTGCGCTGTTGTTGCCCCTCACTACTGACCCGCAAGCCCTGCTGTCACACTCCTGACTTCCAGACTCACACCTCTGCTGGTGCCCCTCACTCTTGACCCACAGCCCCCTGGGCTTCCCCCAGCTCTATGGGTGCCCATCACTCCAGACTCACATCCCCCTGGGCTCTCTCCAGCTCTGACAGTGACTCTAGCTGCAGACCCACAGTGCCTGGTATCCCAGTCCGAACCTTCAGACTCACAGCTCTGCTGCTGCCCCTCACTCCTGACCCGCAGCCCCCTAGGCTCCCTCCAGCTCTACCGGTGCCCCTCACTCCCGATCTGCAGCCCCCTGTTCTCCTCTCTGAGCTCCACAGTCAGTGCGCTGCCTGTGCTCCTCACTCCCGACCCACAGCCCCCAGGGCTTGCCCCAATTCTAACGGTGCCCCTCACTTCCAACCTGCAGCCCCCGGTCCTCCTCCATCTCTACTGGTGCCCCTCACTTCTGACCCGCAGCTCCCTGGACTCCCTTCAGCTCTACTGGTGCCCCTTACTCCCGACTCGCAGCCTCCTGGGCTCCCCGCTGAGCTCTCTGGTCCCTGTGCTGCCGATGCCCCTCACTCTCTACCCGCAGTCCCTGGTATCCCAGTCCTAACCTCCAGACTCACAGCTCTGCTGGTGCCCCTCACTCCCGACCCGCAGCCCCCTAGGCTCCCTCCAGCTCTACCAGTTCCTCTCACTCCTGAACCACAGCCTCTTAGGCTCCCCGCTGAGCTCCCGAGTCACTGTGCTGCCAATGCCCCTCATTCCTGACCCGCAGCCCTTCCTGTCCCAGTCCTGTACTCCAGACTCACAGCTCTGCTGCTGCCCATCACTCCCGACCCGCAGCCCCCTGGAATTCCCCCAGCTCTAGCGGTGCCCCTCACTCCCGACCCGCCGTCCCTGGGCTCCCTCCAGCTCTACCAGTACCCCTCACTCCCGAGCCACAGCACCCTGAGCTCTCAGCTGAGCTCCCCAGTCACTGTGCTGCCTGTGCCCCCACTCCTGACCCACAGCCCCTGCTATCCCAGTCTTGACCTCCAGACTCACAGCTCTGCTGGTCCCCTTCACTCACGACCTGCAGATCCCTGGGCTTGCCCCAGCTGTAGGGGTGCCCCTCACTCCCAATTCGCAGCCCCTGCTATCCCAGTCCTGACCTCCAGACTCTCAGCTCTGCTGGTGCCCCTCACTCCCAACCCGCAATCCCCTGGGCTCTCTCCAGCTCTGCTGGTGCCCCTCACTTCCGACCTGCAGCCCCCTGGGCTCCCCGCTAGGCTCTCCAGTCACTGCGCTACTGGTACCCCTCACTTCTGACCCGCAGCCCCTGCTATCCCAGTCCTGACCTCCAGACTCACAGGTCTGCTGGTGCCCATCACTCCCGACCTGCAGCCCCCTGGGATTTCCCCTGCTTTACTGGTGCCCCTTATGATGGAGTATGAACTGTCTGTGTGGGGATGGGAGAACAGGGGGTGACTTTAGGTGTGGGACAGGACCTGAGCCTGTAACCTGAGCGATGCAGGGGCGACGGGAGTTCAACACCTTGGCCCGAGAAGGTGGACAAAGGCAGAGAGCTGACTAGAGAGGGTTTGGGCAGTTTCAGTTTTACGGCTGGGTGGATGGAATTCAGGGAATCCCAAGCTGGGGACAAAACACTCTGAACCCCCAGAAGGACCAGATTGAGGGGTCCTGGTCGTACCTACAAGCTCTGCTGTCACCTGCGTTCCTGTTGTCCAATAAACCTTCTGTTTTACTGGCTGGCTGAGAGTCACTGTGAGTCTCAGGAAGAGGGGTGCAGGGCCGGACTCCACTACACTCCGTGACAACTGGTGGCAGCAGCGGGATCTACTGCACCCCATGGACGATGCTTCCTGCAGTGACTGGGGAGAAGTAAAACTAAGGGACGATTGTAGGGGTGATTAAGCCCTGGGAGTGTGTGACCAGAGAGAAGGACTTTTGCAGTAACAGGGTCCCCCGGGGGATTGCAGTGAGCGGTCCCAGGGGTGAAGGAGTCTGCGGATCAACCCTGGCAGATGGGTGGTGACCTCAAGAAGGGCTGGTGCACTGGGGGTCTCCCTGGAAACCGTGGGGAGCGGCGAGCACCCCGGCCTGTGAGTGGCCAGCAGGAAGATGTATGCCAAGCGGCTTAAGTGCGACCTGGTTGGGCTGTGCAAGCAGAGGGGCCTGCCAGAGGGAGGCTCACAGAAGACCAGCTAATTGCCCGGCTGGAGGAGGGAGATCACTTGAATGAACTGATCCCTGTCTCTGAGGGAAGCAGCCTGATAGATGCAGCGCAGACCCCAGTGTCTGTCCGCACTGGGAGTGGTCAGCCGGCGGCTAAGGGCTTCCCGAGACCCCCCCCTTCCTATACCTAGGGGAAGGGTCAGGAGGAGCCCAGCGAATACCAAGGGCACCGTGACACCCCCGGCCAGCAGGGGATCGTCCCGGCGATGATCGGCATCCGTGGAGCAGAAGCGGCTGGAATGGGAGAGGGAGCTAAAACTGAGAGAGCTGGAGGTTCGTGAGCGACAGAGAGAACACGAAGAGAGACAAAGACAGCGAGAACAGGAGGAAAAAGTGAGAAAGAGCGAATATGAAGAATAACAGTGTCAGTATGAGCTAGAACTGGCGAGGCTGAGGAACAGCGGGGCCCCCAACTGCGAGGAGTGAGGGGGGCCCAGGACTGCGTGGAGCTTTGGTAGGTGCATTCTGGCTCAGTGTAAGGAGGGGGAGGACATGGATGACTTCCTGGATGCCTTTGAGATGGCCTGCGAACTGCACCAGGTAGATCCTGCGGACAGGCTCCAAGTTCTCACTCCCTTACAGGACCACAAGGCCGTGGCATTGTACCGCCAATTGGGAGATGCTGAGAAAGGGAACTACGAACTATTCAAACAGGCCCTGCTGCGCGAGTTCAGGCTGACTCCTGAGATGTACCGAGAGAGTTTCCGGAGTCAGTATAAACCCCCTGAGGTCTCATATCTGCTACTAGCCGTCCCATGGAGGGATACACCAGCAAGTGGGCCAGTGGGGCCCAGATGAAGGGGGACCTGGTTAAACTGCTAGGACTGGAGCAACTGTATGAGCGGTACCCATCCGACCTGAGGCTGTGGTTGAGGGACCAAAAACCAGAGGACCCGCAACATACAGGGCGGCTGGCCGATGAGTTTGTGAAGATCTGGTCGGGAGGTGGCAGGGAGGCGTCCCAAAGGAACAGACCCACAGCGATGCAGAGAGAGTCTCATCCTGGGACCTCCCAAAGAGGTAATAGGGAGAATCCCATCCTAAGGAGAACGCCCAGGGACACGGCTCAGAAAGGCTGCGGCCTAAGAACAAGCCAGCTAGAGAGAGAGCATGTCTCCATCCCTGTCTCAGCGGCTGAGTTCCAGGCTGAGTTGCAGAAAAATCCCTCATTCTGGTGGTAGATTTCGCCACTCGCTATCTCAAGGCGGTGGCCTTGTCCTCTATCGAAGCAGACACTGTGGCAGATGCGCTGCTGACCATTTTCAGCTGGGTGGGGTTCCCCAAGGAAGTCTTAACAGACCAGGGGTCCAACTTCATGTGGACCCTGCTCCGGTGCTTGTGGGAGAAATGTTGGATCCGGCACAGCCGGGCCTCAGCGTATCACCCGCAGTCCAACGGGCTGGTGGAAAGATTCAACGAGACGTTGAAGATGATGCTAAAAACATTTATGAACCAGCATCCACAGGACTGGGACAAGTACTTATCCCACCTGCTGTTTGCGTATAGGGAGGTACCCCAGGAATCTACTGGGTTTTCGCCTTTCTAACTGTTATATGGAAGGCGGGTAAGGGGGCCCCTGGACCTGATGAGAGACGAATGGGAGGGGAAGGCCACTCCCGATGGGGAGTCAGTGGTGGAGTATGTCCTGACCTTCCGGGAAAGACTTGCCGAGCTCTTGGGCCTGCCCAGGGAGAATCTGGCCCGAGCCCAGAGGAAGCAGAAGGTCTGATATGACCACACGGTGCGGGCCCATGCCTTCGCCACCGGGGATCAGGTGATGGTTCTCATCCCCGTGAGAAAGAACAAACTTCAGGACCCCGGGAAGGGCCCTTCAAGGTTGTCAAGCAACTGAATGAGATAAACTATGTGGTGGAACTGTAGAAATGGGCGCACCACCGCTGGGTGTACCATGTGAATATGATGAAGCCATATCATGACGGGGGAATGTGGTGTTGGCCGTGTGTGGACATTGGGAGGAGCAGGGAGATGATGCTTTAATGGATCTATTTCCTGGGACAAAAGCTGGTTCCCCGCTGGAGGCAATTCCCCTCTCTGATCAGCTGACCCCGACCCAGCATGGTGAGATCACAGGGGTGCTGCATCTCTATACCGACAGCTGTTTTCCAACCAGCCTAGACGCACTAATTTGACTGTCCACTGGGTGGAGAACAGGTCACGTCCTCCTATAAGATGATCCCCTTTTTGGGTCACTGGGAAAACTGCCCAGGACCTAGAAAGAGAGGTCAGGGACATGCTGGCTTTGGGGGTGATCCAGCCGTCTTCCAGGCCTTGGGCCTCTCCAGTTGTGCTGGTCCCCAAAAGGGATGGGTTGATCCGGTTCTGTGTTGAGTATCGAAAGCTCAGTGCCATCTTCGTATCTGTTGCCTACCCCATGCCCAGGCCTGATGAGCTTCTAGAGAAGCTGGGAGGCGCTTGGTACCTCCCCTCCGAGGATCTTACAAATGGCTACTGGCAAGTGCCACTGGACGCAGATGCCAGGCTGAAATTGGCCTTTATCACCCCTCTGGGGCTCTACGAGTTTCTGACCCTGTCCTTCAGCCTCAAGGGAGCGCCAGCCACCTTCCAGCGCCTGTGGGATCAACTACTGAGGGGGATGGAGCATTTTGCCGTGACGTATATTGACAACATCTGCGTCTTTAGCCGGACCTGAGAGGACCACGTGTCCCAGGTTAAACAAGTGCTGGACCAACTGCAGGAGGCTGGGTTAACCATAAAGGCTGAGAAGTGCAAGGTGGGGATGGCTGAAATATCTTATCTGGGCCATCGGGTGGGGAGTGGCTGCCTAAAGCCGGAACCAGCCAAGGTGGAGGTGATCAGAGACTGGCCTGCTCCCCAAACCAAAAACCAGGTCCAGGTCTTTATTGGGATGATGAGGTACTATCGAAGGTTCGTGCCCCACTTTTGAGCCATAGCTGCCCCCATCACTGAGCTGTGCAAGAAGGGGAAGCCAGACAAGGTGGTCTGGACCGAGCAGTGCCAGCAGGCTCTCCGGGTGCTGAAGAAGACTCTAGTTAGTGACCCATTTCTGGCAAACCCAGATTTCAACAAGTTCTTTATGGTGTTCACCAACGCCTCAGACATGGGACTGCGGGCGGTGTTAATGCAGGAGGATGAAAAGGGGGAGAGACACCCCATCGTGTACCTGAGCAAGAAGTTGCTACCGCGGGAGCAGAACTACGTGGCCATCGAGAAGGAATGCCTGGCTATGGTGTGGGCCCTTAAGAAACTGGAGTCATATGTCTTTGGGCGACACTTCACTGTGTACACCGACCACTCTCCCCTGACTTGGCTGCACCAGATGAAAGGAGCCAATGCCAAGCTCCTGAAGTGGAGCCTGCTCCTGCAGGGCTATGACATGGACATGGTCCACGTGAAGGGAAGTGCCAACTGATAGCGGACGCGAACTTCCCCAGGTCACTGGTCAGAGTTACCCCGCTCAGTTCAGTCTCGAAGGGGGGAGAGATTTGATGCAGTAGGGACTGTCTGTGTGGGGGGATGGGAGAGCTGGGGAGGACATTAGGTGACGGACAGGATTTTTAAGCCTGTATCTTGAGCCAGGTACGGGGAGAGGGTGTCAGCACCTTTGCCCGGGAAGCTGGACAAAGGAATCGGCCAGCTGGAGGAAGGACAGTTCAGTTTCTGTTTTGGGGTGGGTGGTTGGAATTCAGGGTATCCCAAGCTGGGATCCAACTACCCTGAACACCCAGAAGAACTAGATTGAGTGGTCATGGTTGTGCCTCCAAGCTATGCTGTAACCTCCATTCCTGTGTCGAATAAACCTTCTGCTTTACTGGCTGGCTGAGAGTCACTGGGGGTCCAGGAAGAGGGGTGCAGGACCGGATTATACCACACTCCGAGACAGGAGCGGTGGTAGGTCGCTGTCTTCCCTCCTCGGCTCTGTGAGGGGACTGGGTAGAGGCCATTCCTGCGGGGGCGGGGCGAAGCCTTCCCTCCCCGGCTCTGTGAGGAAACTGGGGAGCGGCCGTTCCTGCAGGGGCAGGGCGCTGCCTTCCCTCTCCGACTCTGCCAGGGGACTGGAGAGCAGCCCTTCCTGCGGGGGCCGGGCACTGGATTCCCTCCCCAGCTCTGTGGAGGAACTGGGGAGCGGCTGTTCCAGCGAGGGTTGGGGCGATGCCTTCTGTTGCCGACACAGACGGTTCCCGAGGCAAGCAACAGTGGTTCGTTGCCCAGAGTGCGAAGCGCCAATGAACACACACCAGGGTGGAGAAGCAAGCAAAGTTTATTGGGATCTCAAAGCGGTGCAAGGAAATGAACGCCTCAAATCATGCACCACTACACAAGCAGCTTTTCCCTTTTTATAAGTTTTTTTTCTCTTTCTTCTTTCTTCCCCCACCCTCCTCCTCCTCCTTCCTCCCCTGTAGCAATTAGGTAAGCGCAGGTACATTAAGTAATCTTGGCCATGGCAGCTTGTTGGTGTCACTAAGCATAACCCTACGTAACTCGGGAGGGTGGAAGGCCACAAGAGTATGGAGCCTTCCTGGTTTTAGGCCTCAGCAGACAAGAGTCCCTCCATGTTTGAACTTTAATCGACCTAAAAGGCCAGGTGTAACAGCCGTTATCAGTTGCAACAGTTCTAACTGGTCTAAAGCAGAAATAATGAGGCCTGTGCACCTTTAGCAGAAGGACAAGATAACTTGCAGAAGGAAAACTTACTAACGAGCTGCCGCGGCCAAGATTACTTAATGCACCTGCGCTTACGTAATTGCTACAGGGGGAGGAAGGAGGAGGAGGGAGGGGAAACGGGGGATTGCTAGTGAGTGAGAAAAGTTCTCATGGATATAAAGGAACAGACTGCTTGTTTTAGGTGTGCTTGATCTGAGTCAATCTCCCTGCACCGCTTTGAGATCTCAAATAAACTTGGTTTGCTTCTCCACCCTGGTGTGTTTATTGGCGCGGCACACCAGGCGACGGACCCCCCCGCTGTTGCTTGGCCTCAGGCAGTTGTCTGCCGGCAACAGTTCTTGGCGCCCAACGTGGGGCATTGAGGCTAAAATTAGCCTTGCCTGGATCCCTTCTGGTGGTCGACGGATTGCGGCGACGACCGACGCCCAGCGCGCACCGGTGACTTCACCGGGGGCCTCGGCGGAGACGCAGTTCGACTGACCCCAGAGGGCACAACGGTGCAACGCGCTCGAGTAGTGGAGAAGCAGTTGAGGGCGACGGTGAGGAACCGGTCCCTTGGATAAGGTAGGAACAGTCCAGTGGTCTGGATTTTTGCCTGTTATGACCTGGGGACGCCCAGTGTCACCCTAGGATATGGGGCAGGGACAGAGTACAGGCAGGACACGGTGTACACCCTTAGAATGCATTCTAGCGAATTGGGAAGTGCTTGGATCAGATCCACTAACTAAAAGCAAACTAAAAAGTTCTGTATAGTAGACTGGCCTCAATATCAACTAGAGGACCAGAAAGGTGACCACCGGAAGGATCACTTAATTATAACACGATCCTCCAATTACTCCTGTTTTGTCAGTAAATGGGTAGCTTCTGAAGCTGTTTGTATGGAGAGCTCTTGTAAAAATACCCCACTGTAGCTCCAGTTCTTCCCTCTGTCTGGCAGAGTGCAAGGATCCAAAAAGCAGGTTAGGGATAGTGCAGGGACAAAGGAGGGATCTGTCTAGAAAGGGGAGACCCTATGTCCTAGTGCACTCTCTCCCTGTTGTAGCTAAAAAGCAAGATCAGATGCAGAATGGTACTGGGGGCCAGTGTGAATGACTGTTACCGGAAGACGCCCAGAGTACCCTGTGAAGCAAAAGCTCGTGACCAGGACTACTCTAACGCAAGCCCGGTAACTAGTGGATCTTTAGGAGGTCCGACCCATGGTGGGCTGACTTGACCTGGCATCGTCCGGTGAGGAAGCTGCCTGGGTCTAGGAGTGTGTGTACCCATCTTCCCTTCCCCTTTCCTTTCCGTGTGGGCTACTGACAGTCTGATCATCTCACTGGATGCAATCAGAGTAAGCGGCGCCGTCTCCGAGAGACTAGCCGACGCTCTTTGCTGAAGGGAGGTGTAGGAGGGTCGTGGCCATCCTCGTTAGCCTCTCCTGTGTGAGTACCCTGTAGGGAAAAATCCTTAGTTTATGAGCCGCTAGTGCGGACAGGGCACCCTCCCTGTGTGTGTAAGTGGAAAATGGGTGGGGGGGCAGTCTAAACATTCCACCTCACCCCCTAGGGTACCCCAGCATATTACATGTACGTACATTATAGTTCAACAACCTGCAGGTATTTAGAGAAATGGAATATTTACACGCGTGAAAATCCATCTAAATAATGCCCACTAGAAGGTACTTCAATCTAGATAAGATCATACATCGAAGAGGAGCGTTTAATCACCAAAAAAGCCCTGACACAGGGTGAGCAAATTTGTCTGTTGAGGAAAGGAACGGGTTAATTTAAAATTCATCTTGGCCCAGGGATGGAAGGGGGGGATTGCTCTGCGTTCAAGGTCCAGAATCAAAGCAGACTATGCTAAGTACAAAGAAAAACTGCTTTCGGCCCCAGCTGGCTGTGAAGGAAAAAATATAGACAGAGGCAAACCAAAGGCAATACAAGTTACAGAACTAAGATTACATTTGCAAAGCTTAACTGTCCAGTAAGATCCAACAGTGTGCCTTTGTGACCCCGGAGCCAGTGTGGCTTGGTGACACTGAAGAAGCCGCAGGCAGCTGACCTGGACTGGAATCTCTGAAAGAGACGCTGCAGAAGATTCCAGGGTGCAAGAGAACAGCCCTCCAAAGAGCGGAAGCATGTTAGAAATTCTGGACAAGCTGTATACAGGATAGTCTCCAGTCCACCTCTCCCCCCTTCTCTGAACATTATACACAGAAATGGCCAGTCTGGACGTACGTGTGTGGGTATGAAAGGGGCTTGGGGCATTAATGTTTTCCTGAGTGATGAGGGAGCGTTCCCAACACTCTCCGTTGTTGTTTTATTATTTTATTAATGAAGCTTTAAAATTCAGTTATATGGTGTGTTTTCTTTATCTTCCCCCAACGATCCTGTAGTGTCAGCCTGATCACCTGACATGAGGGATAGATTGGTAACAGAAATTTGTCACAGTTTGGTGAGCAATTAAGAAGGGGGGAGCTCTGCAGAATTTACACCATCTATTTGTTTTACCCTTGTTATTTTGTGTTTGCTTTGCTTGGTACTGTTGGTGTTATATGTTGAGAACTGCATGAGTAAAAGTGAGTCCTAATAGGATAAGAAAACGCTATCTGGTTCTGGTTCTGTTCTGTTTAACCGGTTACTGTTGTTTTCCTGCTCTGTTCATTTGGACGTTAGGAGTGTGGGCGGAACTGAACCTCTCGTTCGTAATTCCTTGGAGTGGAAGCCATGCGTGCGAGGAAGTTCTGAGGTTGAATTGAGATCCTTCTGTCCCGTCCCCTGTAGCGGTCAGTGTATAGAAGTGGGAAAGTCTGGCTTAGACTGTAATTCCCTCTGCTCTCTGTGTAATTCTCTTTTCTGTTTAAGTGTCAAACAGATGAATGAGTCTCTGGGTAAACCCTCTAAAAATAGTCCTTTAAATTATATGTTAAGTAAATGGCCTTTGCCCAATGGGCCATGTGTTTTTGTCCAGGTGGCAAGCCTCATGAAGGAGGACTTGGGTAGTCTTGTGAGTAAGAATGTTTAAGGGAAGAGACCAGGAGGGCTGGGGGCTAGTTGAGAAGCCCACCCTCCTAGCTAAACTGGTAGTGGAACAAGTTGGTGCCCATGGAAGGGACGGTTCAGCAAGAAAAGCAGGATCGGGCCCAGGCAGGCAGGCAACAGAGAGAGAGAGAAAGAGATTGAAAAGCAGGTTGGAAAACTTTAAGGGTGTAGTGGAAGGAAGGAGTCAGTAAGTGTAAGCATGGAGATTTCAAATACCCAGAACTTACTTGGAATGGTGATTTAAGTTGATAAAAGTGGCTGTTGGGAGACAAGCAAGTGATTTAAGGGAGAGTGAGAAGTTAACTCTGTAGTTGCTGGAGAAAACGGCAGTTGAACTTTGTAAAAATGCTAAAGAAAAAAAGTTTTTGGTGTCTGTGAAATGTTTGTAAATAAATTCAGGCAAAGAAGTTATTGGATTGCAATCATTTGGTGTGGCTATGAACAATTTAGTTGAATTAGCTGAAGAATGTATACAGTGTTATGTAATTGAAAACCTGGGCTGCCTATGAAACAAATACAAGAAACTATGGGGTAATTCCTCTGTTTTGCCTGAAGCCAACAAGAGTATTTGTATATTTCAAGCGATGATTGTCTGCCTAGAAGGGTAGACCTCTGGTTTTTTCTGTCTTTCAGATAATCAGAGAAAACTGATGCCAGCTGAACAGCATTCAACGTACCATGCATTTACTGGTACAATAGGAATCATGTTTTGTGTTCTATGTTCTGTCCTGTGGTGTTTGTCTGGTGGCCAGAATTTTTGTGTTTAATATTTTTATAAAATAGTCTAGTTTAAAATCAAACAAAAAGGTTAAATTAAAATGCAGATACTTGTTTTGTTCAACTTGAAATACAAAGTGTTTAGATAAATCAGGAGAATGTAATATACTAAAGTCTAATGCATTTCCTTAAGTAAGGAAAAGAAATTTCATTGGCCAAACTGTTAATTGCAAAAATTGTTAAAATTTGCATACCAACAGTCTTTGAAAGCAAAGACATGAAAAGTTAACCCACTCCCCATATTGTACATGGGATCTTTCTGGCTACCTCAGATTTCTAGCCAGAGGGCTGGGGATGGTGGAAGGCTATTGGACTAGAGGTTGTATTGAGTGAACTCCTCAAAGTGAGTGTGCTTGTCCTGGCTTGTTGCTCCAAAGCTCTGTAATAAGGTTATTTTAGTAAAAGGGTGTGTGTGGCATATATTAAATAATAAGACTAATGTACTGTATAATGACAATGTTTATGTCTTCATTGTTGGGAAAAAGGTGTATAAGTAAAAAGTGGAAGTTTCCTTTGCAGGTTAAAAGAAGCCAAGAAGGGAAGAAGGACAAAGCACAGAATGAGTTAACGGGGAAAAAAAAATTAGCTAGCAAGCTCAAGCTATAGATAAGACACTGACTCCATTCAAGGACACTGCTCACAGTTAAGACTTGGCTAACAACTAGGAAAAGGAGGGCTTGAATTTGCCCACACAGCTATGAGATCTGAAAAACATTGCCAGGCACTAATAAAATGTGTTAAGTTTCTTTTCTCACAGGTAAAGAAGGGCTACCCAAAGACCCTAGCAGCCCTGCCACTCCTTGGAACCAGGAGACAGGATTGATGTAAAGGTCCACCAATGAAAGACTGCTCTGGCTACACCCTGGAAAGGCCCTTATTAAGTCCTGCTACCTACCAACACCACTGTGAAGTGCCAAAGACTGACTGCTTGGACCCAAGATTCTCACTGCAAAAAGACCCCTCCATATCGGGAGAATTCTCCTACTGATGATTAGCCTATTTCACCTTCTAGCTCCACTGTGCCTTCTGGACAGTAGGGAAAAAGTACAAGGATGCTGCACCATGACTGTTTTGGGAAAGAAGAAGGAACACTCGCTCCACTGAAATTGCCAAAGTCCAGGAATTCCTGACTAGAAAGGACATTAAGAACTGACCCTGGTGAAGAAACAAAGAATTATACACTGGCGGGAGGACATTTATGGGACCCATGCTTGAAAATGTGGTATTGATTGGATTTTGGGGTTTATTCTACAGGCTGCGCCCTGTGTTTTGGATAAATCCTTCAGCATATATATCTCTCTCTAATTGGATTTTAAATAACAAGTACCCAAAGAGTTTGTTCTGCTATTAGAAATTTTACCTGTATTGAAACCATTCCAGTGACTAATAATGTATGCTATTAATGGAAATGCCTTTTGACAGTACCTGAGAATAGTTAAATAACAGGTGTATTATAGTACTACACCAAGAAAAGATGGTATTAAATATAACTGAGGCTGGGAAGGCATTGCAGTGGGATCTAGTATGTTTAGGAATTTGAGATTTCCTAAATGACCAGCTGATGGCCATTCGGAGTGATCTTGAGTACCAGACTTGGCCCACTGCCCTTACAGACGCATCAGGAATACCATCTGATCTGTGATCATGAAGACATACTTAGACACTTCCTGGGTGGAAGTGTGGCTTCCCAGGGCTGGGTGTGCGCCCTTATAGGGGATGAATGCTGTACTTATGTCCCAGAAAGCGCACAGGATATTAACAAGCACATCCTGTCAGCCAAACAGGCTTTTGAACAGTGGAAGGCCCAGGAAAGGAAACCTACTCTTTCTGATTCCCTCTGGGGCTGGTTACTCAACCTGGGAGAACTAGGGGAAGGCATTGTTCACCTCCTGCTCACTGGTGTGGTGTTGTGTATTGTTACTCTTCTCTTGCTTGCTTGCTGTAAAGCACTCCAGCTCCCTAGAGCTTAATCACATGTTATCCTTTAAATGTGAGAACACTCAGCCAAAAGTTTGTTGAGTATTCTCAAAGGAGGGAGTTGTTGGTGTCACTAAGCATAACCCTACGTAACTCGGGAGGGTGGAAGGCCACAAGAGTATGGAGCCTTCCTGGTTTTAGGCCTCAGCAGACAAGAGTCCCTCCATGTTTGAACTTTAATCGACCTAAAAGGCCAGGTGTAACAGCCGTTATCAGTTGCAACAGTTCTAACTGGTCTAAAGCAGAAATAATGAGGCCTGTGCACCTTTAGCAGAAGGACAAGATAACTTGCAGAAGGAAAACTTACTAACGAGCTGCCGCGGCCAAGATTACTTAATGCACCTGCGCTTACGTAATTGCTACAGGGGGAGGAAGGAGGAGGAGGGAGGGGAAACGGGGGATTGCTAGTGAGTGAGAAAAGTTCTCATGGATATAAAGGAACAGACTGCTTGTTTTAGGTGTGCTTGATCTGAGTCAATCTCCCTGCACCGCTTTGAGATCTCAAATAAACTTGGTTTGCTTCTCCACCCTGGTGTGTTTATTGGCGCGGCACACCAGGCGACGGACCCCCCCGCTGTTGCTTGGCCTCAGGCAGTTATCTGCCGGCAACAAGCTCATTAGTAAGTTTTCCTTCTGCAAGTTACCTTCTCCTTCTGCTAAAGGTGCACAGGCCTTATCGCTACTGCTTTAGACCGGTTTTAGCTGTGCTGCAACTGAAAGCTTACTGTAACACATTTCATTTCACAGCTGCTAGCTTTCTAGATCAAGTAGAGTTCAACATGGAGGAGCTTAGGTTCACTAAGGCTTAGATTTATGCCTAGTGACACCAACACTGGGGAGCGGCCGTTCCTGCGGGGGTGGGGTGCTGCCTTCCCTCTCCAGCTCTGTGAGGGGTATGGGGAGTGGCCATTCCTGCGGGGGCTGGGCGCTGCCTTCCCTCTCCAGGTCTGCCAGGAGACTAGGGAGCGGCCGTTCCTGCGGGGGTGGGGCGATGCCTTCCCTCCCCACATCTGCGAGGGGCCTGTGGGGCTGCCATTCCAGCAGGGGCGGGACGCTGCTTTCCCTCCCCAGCTCTGCGAGGGGACTAGAGATTGGCAATTCCAGAGGCAGTGGGGTGCTGCCTTCCTTCACCAGCTCTGCCAGGGGACTGGGGAGTGGCCATTCCAGTGGGGGAGGGGCGCTGATTTCCCTCCGCAGACCTGCAAGGCCACTGGGGAGCAGATGTTCGTGCGGGGGCGGGGCGCTTTCTTCCCTCCCCAGCTCTGTAAGGGTACTAGGTAGCAGCCGTTTCTGCGGGGGTGGGGCACTGCCTTCCCTCCTTAGCTGTGTCAGGGGACTCGGGAGTGGCCGTTCCAGCGGGGGCGGGGTGCTGTATTCCCTCACCAGCTCTGGGAGGGGACAGGGGAGTGGCCGTTCGAGAGGGGGAGGGGCGCTGGGTTCCTGACCCAACTCTGGGAGGATACAGGGGAGGGGCAGTTCCAGCGGGGGCAGGGCGCAGACTTCCGTTCCCAGCTCTGGGAAGGGCCTGGGGAGTGGTGGTTCCAGCAGGGCAGGGCGCTGGCTTCCCTCTTGTCATAAACAGATGGTTAAGGATTAATGTCTCTTTTACCTGTAAAGGGTTAAGAAGGTCAAGTGAACCTGGCTGACACCTGACGAGAGGACCAATCTGGGGACAAGATACTTTCAAATTTTGGTACAGGGAAGTCTTTGTTGTGCTGTTTGTTTTGTTCTTTGTTTGCTCTTGGGGCTAAGAGGGATCAGACGTGCAACCAGGTTTTTTCCAATCTTTCTGAATCAGTCTTTCATGTTTCAAAGTAGTAAGTATAGCCAGGAAACGTGGATCAATCTTATGTTTGTTTTCTTTATTTGTAAATCTGTCTTTTGCTGGAAGGATTTTTACCTCTGTTTGCTGTAACTTTGAATCTCAGGCTAAGTGAGGCGGGGAGGTCCCTCTAGGCTATATAAATCTGAATACCCTGTAAAATATTTTCCATCCTGATTTTACAGAGATAATTTTTACCTTTTCTTTCTTTAATTAAAAGCTTTCTTTTTTAAGAACCTGATTGATTTTTTTCCTTGTTTTAAGACCCAAGGGGATTCGTTCTGAACGCACCAGAGATTGGTGGGGGCTAAAGGACGGGGGGAGGTTAATTCCTCTTTGTTTTAAGATCCAAGGACTTTGGATCAGTGTAGCCTCTCAGGGTAACCCAGAGAGGGGAAAGTCTGGGGGGAAAAAGAGGGGAGGGAAGGCTAATTTGTCCTTGTGTTCAGATTCAAGGGGTTTGGATCTTGGATTCCCCAGGGAAGGCTTTGGGGGAACAGGAAGTGTGCCAAACACAATATTTTTGGCTGGTGGCAGTGTACCAAATTTAAGCTGGTAATAAAGATTGAAAGTGATCATGCAGGTCCCCACTTCTTAGACGCTAAAGTTCAAAGTAGGGAAAAAACCTTGATACCCCCCAGAATGGACCTTGCCTGGGAAGACTCGCTGTGGGAAGCGCACAGAGGGTCAGAGGATGCTGAATGCTCCAAGGAGAGACCCAGGAGGTGAAGACGTGTGAGATTCTTGCCCTAAAAATGTCTGTTCCAAGGGAGAGGAGGCTCCTCAAAGTCCTGACTGGTTTTGTGGGGAGCAGTTCCAGAGCATCGCCCAGGGAGTCTGTGACAACTGGTGGCAGTGGTGGGATGTACTGCACCCTGTGAATGGCACTGCTTGCAGTAAGTGACTGGGGAGCAGTAAAACAAAGGAGGGATAATGAGAACCAGGTGTGCTGAAGGCTCAGAGAGGGACGGTTTCAGGGAGCGGTTAACCTCTGGGAGTGTGTGACCAGCGAGAAGGACTGTTGGAGTAGCAGGGTCCCCCTGAGGACTGCAGCGAGCAGTCTCAGGGGCGGAGGAGCTTGCCGCTCTCCCCTGGGAGAGAGGATTTTTTCAGTAGCAGGGTTCCCCTGGGGATGGCAGGAGCAGTCCCGGGGCGGAGGATTCTGCAGCTCAACCCTGGCAAAGAGGTGGTGACCACGAGAAGGGGCTGCCACACCAGGGGTTCTTCCTGGAAACCATGAGGGAGCCAAGAGCACACAGGCCTGTGAGTCCAGAGCCACTTGGGAATGGTGAAGTGATGGCCTGTCACCAGCTCCTTGAGAAGGACATTGTGATCCTGTGTACAAAGAGGGTTACGCACGGGGAAGTTCACCAAGGCACAGTTAATCGTGAGTGGGAAGAGAAGGACACGTCTGAGGAGCAGATTCCTGACCCAGATGGGGCTACAAGAGGATCTGGGAGCAGCTGGAGCAGCAGCCAGGCATCCCCTAGAGTCTGGTTCCCAACCAGTTGATGGTTTTCACGATCGGGTTCCCCATCAGGGGATCGAAGACGTATGGGTTGAGAGCAGAGCCTGAGAGTGCAAGAGGATTGTGAGAGAGAGCAAGAGCCTGAGGAAAAGCTGCAGGAGAAGCAGCAGCAGCATGGACTGGGGATGGTGGAGCAGAGAGACATAGGGAGCTGCCCAAGGGTCAGTGGGGAAACACGCCCGGGCTGGCGAGGCCCTGGGACAGAGAGAACTGTGGTGGTGCAGCCGCAGATGCTGAGGGTTTGTGGGACCTGGGTGATGGTCCCCGGGGTGAAGCACCTCGTCCTGCCTATGACCCGGATCCCTGTGCAGACCCAGGAGGGGTTGGGCTGGCTGGTAGTTGGGGTTCTCCAGGATATCAGCTGGGAGGCCCTATTAGGGGGTGAGCATGTCTCTTTGGGACAGGATCCAGGCCCAGCTCCTGTAACGGCCGAGGGTTTGAATTAAAATCCAGGGAACCAATTGGATAGGATGGAAATGGTCAGTGAAAATGCAAATGGCGTGGCTTGCAGGGGGGAGGGGCTGCTGGGTTCAGGATACCTGCCTACCTGTAACCAGCCCCCTGGGGCTGAGTGGGAGAGAGAGATGCTCCCCGCTCCCCTGCACACCGGAGAGGGGGCTCACACTGGCTCTGATGCTGTGACCAGAGCAAGGAGCTCGCTGCCTGCCCCCACTGGGTGAGAGATACTGGGGCATCCCTGGGAACGTTGGTGGGTTTGAACTTCCCCAGGTCACTGGCTAAAGTGACCTCGCTCAGTTCGGTCCTTCCAGCTCTACCGGTGCCCCTCGTTCCCAGTCCGCAGCCCCTGCTATCCCATTCCTGACCGCCAGACTCACAGCGCTGATGGTGCACCTCACTCCCAACCCACAGGCCCCTGGGTTATGCCAGCTATAGCGATGCCCCTCATTCCAGATCCGCAGCCCCCTGGGCTCCATGCAGAGCTCCCCAGTAACTGCGCTGCTGGTGCCCCTCACTCCTGACCTGCAGCCCCTGCTATCCCAGTGCTGACCTCCAGACTCACAGCTCTGCTGGTGCACCTCACTACCGACCCGAAGCCCCCTGGGTTACGCCAGCTGTACCGGTGCCCTCACTCATGACCCGCAGCCCTCTGACCTCCATCAACTCTGACTGTGCCCCTCCCTCCCGACCCACAGCCCCTGGGCTACCCACTAATCTCCCCAGTCACTGCACTGCCGATACCAGTCACTCCCAACCCACAGCACCTGCTATCCCCGTCCTGACATCCAGAATCACAGCTCTGCTGGTGACCCTCAGTCCTGAACCACAGCCCCTTGGATTACCCCAGCTCTACCGGTGCACCTCACTCCCGACCTGCAGCTCCCTGGGCTCCATCCAGCTCTCACGGTGCCTCTCACTCCTGACCCACAGTCCCCTGGGCTCCCCATTGAGATCCCCAGACACTGCGCTCCGGTGCCCCTCACTCCAGACTCGCACCCGCTCCTATCCCAGTCCTGTCCTCCAGACTCACAGCTCTGCTGGTGCCACTTATTCCCGACCCACAGCCCCCCTGGTACTCCCCCGGCTCTGCCAATGCCCCTCACTCCCGACCCTCAGCCTCCTGGGATTCCTCCAGCTCTACCAGTGCCATCACTCCCAGGCCACTGCACCCTGGGCTCCCGGCTGAGATCCCCAGTCACTGCAATGCCAGTTCCCCTCATTCCTGACCTGCAGCTCCTCCTATCCCAGTCCTGACCTCCAGAATCACAGCTCTCCTGTTGCCCCTCACTCCCTATCCACAGCCCCCTGGGTTCTCCCCAGCTCTACGGCTGCCCATCACTCCAGACTCGCAGCCCCCTAGTCTCCCCACCAGGCTCCCTAATCACTGCCCTGCCGGTGCCCCTCACTCCCGACCCACAGCACCTGTTATCCCAGTCCTGACCTCCAGAGTCACAGCTCGGCTGTTGCCCCTCACTCATCAACCAACAGCCCCCTTGGCTCCCTCTAGCTCTGATGGTGCCCATCACTCCCGACCCGTAGCCTCTGGTATCCCAGTCCTAACCTCCAGACTCGCAGCTCTTCTTGTGCTCCTAACTCCTGACCCGCAGTTCCGTGGGATCCCTCCAGCTCTACCGGTGACCCTCACTCCCGAGCCGCAGCCCCCTGGGCACCCCGCTGAGCTCTCAAGTCACTGCACTCCCGTTGCATCTCACTCCCGACCTGCAGCCCCTGCTATTCAGTCCTGACCTCCAGACTCACAGCTCTGCTGGTGCCCCTCTCTCTCGACCCACAGCCCCCTGGGCTCTCCTCTGAGTTGCCCAGTTACTGAGCTGCTGGTGCCACTCACTCTCAACCCACAGCCCCCTAGTTTCACCCCAGCTCTGCTGCTGCCCCTCACTCCTGACCCCTAGCCCCATGGGCATCCCGCTAGGCTCCCCAGTGACTGTGCTGTTAGTTCCCCTCATTCCTGACCCACAGCCTCTGCTATCCCAGTACTCACCTCCAGGCTCACAGATATGCTGGTGCTCCTCACTCCTGACTCGCAGACCCCTGGGCTCCGTGCTCAGCTCCCCAGTCACTGCGCTGCTGCTGCCCCTCAATCCCGACCCGCAGCCCCTACTGTCCCAGTCCTGACTTCCAGAGTCACAGCTCTGCTGGTGCCCCTCAGTCTCGATCAGCAGCACCAGGGGTTACGTCCAGCTCTACCGGTGCCCCTCACTCTGGAGTCACAGCCCCCTAGGCTCTAAGCTGAGCTCCCCAGTCACTGCGCTGCTGATGCCCCTCACTCCTGACCCACAGACCCCTGGGCCTCCCACTCAGCTCACCAGTCACTTTGCTTCCGGTGCCCCTCACTCCTGACCCGCAGCCCCCTGGGTTCCCCTCTAAGCTCCCCAGTCACTGCGCTGCTCTTTTCCGTTACTCCCAGCCCGCATTCTCTGCTATCCCAGTCCTCAACTCCAGACTAACATCTCTGCTAGTGCCCCTCACTCCTTACCTGCAGCCTCCTGGGTTCCCCCAGCTCTGACGTTGCACCTCACTCCCGACCTGTAGCCCCCTGGGATCCCCACTGAGCTCCCCAGTCACTGCGCTGCCGGTGTTCCTCACTCCCGACCCGCAGCCCCTGCTATCCCAGTCCTGACCTTCAGACTCACAGCTCTGCTGGTGCCCCTCACTCCCGACCCGTAGCCCCATGAGCTCCCTGCTGAGCTCCCCAGTCACTGCGCTGCCAGTGCCCATCACGCCCGACCCCGCTCTAACCACTAGTCCCCACTCTCCTCCCAGAGCTCGGAAGAGAACCCAGCCCCCTCCCACACTGCTCTAACCACTACTCCCAACTCCCCTCCCAGAGCTGGGGAGAGAACACAGCTCCCAACCCCCACTCTAACCACTACTCCCCACTCCCCTCCCAGAGATGGGGAGAGAACCCAGCCCCCCACCCCGCTCTAACCACCAGACCTCACTCCTCTACCAGAGATGGGGAGAGAACACAGCCCCCAACCCCCACTCTAACCACTACTCCCCATTCCCCTCCCAGAGCTGGGGAGAGAACCCAGCCCCCCACCCCCGCTCTAACCACCAGACTGCACTGCCCTCCCAGAGCTGGGGAGAGAACCCAGCCCCCCGCACCCAATCCACCGATCCTCCCCACGCCCCTCCGAGAGCTGGCGAGGGAACCCAGCCCTCCACCCCTGCTCCAACCGCCCCTCTCCATGCCCCTCCCAGAGCTGGTGAGGAAACCCAGCCCTCTGCCTCTGCTCCAACCACCCTTCCTCACGCCCCTCCCAGAGCTGGTGAGGGAACCCAGCCACCCGCCCTTGCTCCAACCGCCCCTCCCCACACCCTTCCCTGATCTGGCGAGGGAGCCCAGCCCCCCGACCCCATTGCAACCGCCTCTCCCCACACCTGTCCCATAGCTGGTGAGGAAAGCCAGTTCCCAGCCACCGCTGGAACTGCCACTCCCCACTCCCCTTCCAGAGCTGGGCAGGGAACCCAGCCCCCAGCCCCCTGCCCCCTGGCCCCGCTCGAACGGTCGCTCCCCAGTTCCGTCCCAGAGCAGGGAAGGGAACCCAGTTCCCTGACCCCACTTGAACAGCTGCTCCCCAGGCCCCTCACAGAGCTGGGGAGGTGTGACGTTATGGATATAACCTGGCACCAAATATTGTGCAGAGGGGGTCATATAAGGTGTCTAAGACCAGATTATGGGTGACTGGTTAAAATTATGGTGTCTATATGTAGGAATCGCGTTACAATTGAAGTTATGAGTAATGGCTCTATACTGTCTCTATTTTAAATTTTAAACTCACCAGACAAGTTGGTGTTAGCTCTGACTAGCCTGCTTGATGGCCCATTAAGGACCATCAGCTATGCAATTGACCCATTGAGAGGAGGCAGATCCGCCTTGTAACTCAGCAAAGTATGTAGGGACTTGCCCATGTGACTCCAGACTCAATTTTTTGCTGTAATTTTCCACAGTAAGAACAAAGAGGTTCTTACACCTGGGAAAGCCTATATAAGGTGGAGGCCTCATCTCCATCTTGTCTTCAATCCTGCTTCTTACCTCTGGAGGGACTTTGCTACAAGCTGAAGCTCTACACAAGGGACTGATGATCCATCCCAGCTGGGGATGTTCCAGAGACTTGATTTGAAACTGCAGTTTACTCCATCACTGCTACAAGCCTGAACTTAGAACTTTGCCATCACTGTATGTAATTGATTCCATTTAACCAATTCTAGCTCTCATCTCTACCTTTTTCCTTTTAGGAATAAACCCTTAGATTTTAGATTCTAAAGGATTGGCAACAGCGTGATTGTGGGTAAGATCTGATGTATATATTGACCTGAGTCTGGGGCTTGGTCCTTTGGGATCGAGAGAACATTTTTTTCTTTCATTGGGGTGTTGGTTTTCATGAAATATTCTTCCCCAGTACATGTGGGACTGGTGGTGATACTGGGAGACTGGAGTGTCTAAGGAAATTGCTCGTGTGACTTGCGGTTAGCCAGTGGGGTGAAACTGAAGTCATTTTTGTCTGGTTGGTTTGGTTTGCCTTAGAGGTGGAAAAACCCCAGTTTAGGGCTGTAACTGCCCTGCTTAAGCAATTGGTCCTGAATTGGCACTCTCAGTTGGGTCCCGCGAGAACCGCATCATAACAGGAGAAGCGGTGCCTTCCATCCCCAGCTCTGCGAGGGGACTTGGGAGCGGCCGTTCCTGCAGGGGCGGGGAGCTGCCTTCTCTACCCAGCTCTGCCAGGGAACTGGAGAGCGGCCATTCCAGCGGGGGCGGGGTGCTGCCTTCCCTCCCCGGCACTGCAAGGGGACTGGGGAGTGGCCCTTCCAGGGGGGGCGGGGCGCTGCCTTCCCTCTGCAGCTCTGCAAGGGGACTGGGGGGCGGCCGTAACAGCAGGGGCGGGGTGCTGACTCCCCTCCCCTGCTATGCAAGGGGACTGGGCGGCAGCCGTTGCAGCGGCATGGGGCGCTGCCATCCCTCCCCGGCTCTGGGAGGGGACTGAGGAGTGGCCATTCCTGCGGAAGTGCGGAGCTGTGTTCCCTCCCTAGCTCTGCTAATGGACTGGGGAGGGCCCGTTCTAGTGGGGAAGGGGCGCTGGGTTCCCCTCCCATCTCTACCAGCGGAATCAGGAGAGGTTCTTCCAGCGGGGGCGAGGCGCAACTTTCCCTCCCTGACTCTGCGAGGGGACTGAGGAGTGGCTGTTCCAGTGGGGGCAGGGCTCTGAGTTCCCTCCCCAGCTCTGCGAGGGACCTGGGGAGTAGTCATTCCTGTGGGGGCAGGGCGCTGCCTTCCCTCCCTGGCCCTGCGACGGGACTGAGGAGCGGCCGTTGCAGTGGGGTGGGGGGCGCTGGTTTCCCTCCCCAGCTCTGCAAATGGACTGGGAAGCACCCGTTCCAGTGGGAGAGGGGCGCTGGGTTCCCCTCCCATCTCTGCCAGTGGACTGGAGAATGGTCGTTCCAGCGGGGGCGGGGCGCTGCCTTCCCTCCCCAGGTCTATGAAGTGACTGGGCAGTGGCCATTCCTGCGGGGGCGGGGTGCTGCCTTTCTTCCCCAGGTCTAGGATGGGACAGGGGAGCGGCCGTTCCAGCGGGGATGGGGCGCTGGGTTCCCTCCCCAGATCTGCAAGGGGACTGGGGAGCAACCGTTCCTGCAGGGGTGGGGTGCTGGGTTCCCTTCCAGCTTTGCGATGGGTCTCGGGAGCAGCCGTTCCAGCGGGAGTGGGGTGCTGCCTTCCTTCCCCAGCTCTGCCAGGGGACTGGGCAGCTGCTGTTCTTGCAGGGGCGGGTTGCTGGGTTCCATCCACTGCTCTGCGAGGGCACTGGGGATCGGCCGTTCCTGCGGGGGCGGGGCACTGTGTTACCTCTCCAGCTCTGCCAGGGGACTAGGGAGTGACTTTTTCTGTGGGGGTGGGGCGCTGTCTTTCCTCCCCAGCTCTGCCAGGGGATTGAGGAGCGGCAGTTCCTGCGGGAGGGGGGCGCTGGGTTACCTCCCCGTCTCTGGGAAAAAAAAAGGGGAGCGGCCGTTCGAGAGAGAGAGGGGCGCTGTGTTCCCGACCTAAGTCTGAGAGGGGACAGGCGAGGGGCAGTTCTAGAGGGGGCAGGGCGCTGGCTTCCCTCCTGTCATAAACAGACAATTAAGGGTTAATGTCTCTTTTACCTGTAAAGGGTTAAGAAGCTCAGTGAACCTGGCTGACACCTGACCAGAGGACCGATCAGGGGACAGGAGATTTTCAAATCTTGAGGGAGGGAAGTCTTTGTTGTGCTGTTTGTTTTGTTCTTTGTTCGCTCTTGGGGCTCTTGGACGTGCAACCAGGTTTTCTCCAATCTTTCTGAATCAGTCTCTCATGTTTCAAAATAGTAAGTATACCCAGGAAACGTGGATCAATCTTATGTTTGTTTTCTTTATTTGTAAATCTGTCTTTTGCTGGAAGGATTTTTACCTCTGTTTGCTGTAACTTTGAATCTCAAGCTAAGGGGAGCGGGAGGTCCCTCTAGGCTTTATAAATCTGAATACCCTGTAAAACATTTTCCATCCTGATTTTACAGAGATAATTTTTACCTTTTCTTTCTTTAATTAAAAGCTTTCTTTTTTAAGAACCTGATTGATTTTTTTCTTTAAGACCCAAGGGGATTGGGTCTAAACGCACCAGAGATTGGTGGGGGGAAAAGAAGGGGAGGGAGGTTAATTCCTCTTTGTTTTAAGATCCAAGGAGTTTGGATCAGTGTAGCCTCTTAGGGTAACCCAGGGAGGGGAAAGTCTGGGGGGAGAAAGAGTGGAGGGGCAAGGCTAATTTCTCCTTGTGTTCAGATTCAAGAGGTTTGGGTCTTGGGTTCCACAGGGAAGGTTTTGGAGGAACAGGAAGTGTGCCAAACACCATATTTTTGGCTGGTAGCAGCGTACCAAATTTAAGCTGGTAATTAAGATTAAAAGTGATCATGCAGGTCCACACTTTTTGGACGTTTAAGTTCAAAGTGGGAAAAAAACCTTGATACCCCCCCCGAATGGACCTTGCCTGGGCAGACTCGCTGGAGGAAGCGCACGGAGAGTCAGAGGATGCTGAATGCTCCAAGGAGAGACCCAGGAGGTGAAGATGTGTGAGCTTCTTGCCCTGAACAAGTCTGCTCCAAGGTAGAGGAGGCTCCTCAAAGTCCTAACTGGCTTTGTGGGGAGCAGTTCCAGAGCATTGCCCAAGGACTCTGTGACAACAGGTGGCAGCGGCGGGATGTAATGCACCCCGTGAATGGCGCTGCTTGCAGTAAGTGACTGGGGTGCAGTAAAACAAAGGGGGGATAATGAGGACTAGGTGTGCTGAAGGCTCAGAGAGGGACGGTTTGAGGAAGCTGTTAACCTCTGGGAGTGTGTGACCAGTGAGAAGGACTGTTGGAGTAACAGGGTCCCCCTGAGGACTGCAGCGAGCAGTCTCAGGGGCGGAAAAGCTTGCCACTCTCTCCTGGGACAGAGGATTTTAGTAGTAGCAGGGTTCCCCTGTGGATGGCAGGAGCAGTCCCAGGGGCGGAGGATTCTGCAGTTCGACCCTGGCAAAGAGGTGGTGACCACAAGAAGTGTTGGCATACTAGCAGTTCTTCCTGGAAACCATGGGGGAGCCAAGAGCACACAGGCCTGTCAGTCCAGAGCCACTTGGGAATGGTGAAGTGATGGCCTATCACCATCTCCTTGAGAACGACATTGTGATCCTGTGCACAAAGAGAGGGTTACGCATGGGGAAGTTCACCAGGCACAGTTAATCGTGAGTGGGAAGAAAAGGACACGTCTGAGGAGCAGATTCCTGACCCAGATGGGGCTACAAAAGTATCTGGGAGCAGCTGGAGCAGCAGCCAGACATCCCCGAGAGTCTGGTCTCCAAACAGATGATGGTTTTCACGATCGGATTCCCCATCATGGGATCAGAGACGTATGGGATGGGAGCAGAGCCTGAGAGTGCGAGAGGATCGTGAGAGAGAGCAAGAGCAAGAGGAAAAGCTGCAGGAGAAGCAGCAGCAGCATTAACTGGGGATGGTGGAGCAGATAGACATAGGGGGCTGCCCAAGAGTCAGTGGGGAAACAGGCCTGGGTTGGCGAAAGCCTGGGACACAGAGAACTGTGGTGGTGCAGCCGCAGATGCTGAGGGGCTGTGGGACCTGGGTGATGGTCCCTGGAGTGAAGGCCCTCGTCCTGCATATGGCCTGGATCCCTGTGCAGACCCAGGAGGGGTCGGGCTGGCTGGTCATTGGGGTTCACCAGGATATCGGCTGGAAGGCCCTGTTGGAGAGAGGAGCGTGTCTCTTTGGGACATGATCAAGGCCCTGCTCCTGTAACGGCCGAGGGTTTGAATTAAAATCCAGGGAACCAACTGAGTAAGAAGGAAATTATCAGTGAAAATGCAAATGACGTGGCTGGCAGGGGGGAGGGGCTGCTGGGCTCAGGGTACCTGCCTACCTGTAACCAGCCCTTTGGGGCTGAGTGGGAGGGAGAGATGCTCCCCGCCCCCCTGCACACCAGAGAGGGCGCTCATGCTGGCTCTGAGGCTGTGACCAAAGCAAGGAGCTCGCTGCGTGCCCTCACTTGAACCAACACTCCCCAGGCCCCTCCCACAGCTGGGGAGGGAAGCCAGCCCCCACCCCCGCTCAAGCAGCCACACCCCACGCCCCTTCCAGAGCTGGGGAGGGAAGCCAGCCCCCCGCTCCCGCTCGAACCGCCACTCTCCACGACACTCCCAGAGCTGGGGAGGGAAGCCAGTGTCACGGCGCCCCTGGAACCACCACTCCCAGGCCCCTACCAGAGCTGGGGAGGGAAGCCAGCGCCCCACCGCCGTTGGAACCGCCACTCCCCATGGCCCTCCAAGCTGGGGACGGGAGCCACCTCTCCCACAGGAACCTCTCCTTGCAACCTCTCCTCACGGACTGTACCACACTCAGGTTATCCAGCTCCTTTGGTCTCCGCAAGGAGGGATCTTTCTGCAACTCTGCCTGGAATTCAGCAGCTGGGACAGGGATGGGGTCCTGCTCTCTCTCGTCGGCTGCGTCTGAGGCCGCAGCCTCTCTGAGCCGTGTCCCTGGGAGTTCCCTCCCCACCAGGTTAGGGTCCTGCGCCTTGGGCACAGTACCTTCCGTGTTGTCAGGGTGCTGTGCCCTGCGCTGAGTCTGACTATGGGTCACGGCCAGGGCACCCCTGGCGTTGCTTGGCCAGACCTCTCATGTTTACGCTGGTTGTCCCACTCCTTCAGTTCTTGCCTCTACTTGAGCTCTTCTTGTCTCCGCTCCCTGTCATGTTCCATCCACATCCATTCCAGGGACGAGGCGCTCTGCCTGGACGATCCCCTGATGGCCACCAGGGTCAGAGTGCCCTCGGTATTCACTGGGCTTCCCCTAACCTCTTTCCTAGGTATAGGTGGGCAGGATGTTGGGGTGTCCTCGGCTGCAGTCTGGCCCCTCCCAGCCATGTCAGGCGTCGGGCCCACGCTGCGTCCACTGGGCAGCTTCCCTCATGGACCGAGCTCCGCTCACCCGATGGATCCTTCTCCTCCAGCTGGGCAATTAGCTGTTCTTTGGTGGACCTCCCAATGCACAGCCCCCTCTGCCTGCACAGCTCCACCAGGTCTTTCTAAAGGCGCTTAGCATAAATCTTCCTGCTGGCCACTCACCGGCCTGTGCTCTCAGCTTCCACCGGTTCCAGGGAGACCCCTCGTGCACCAGTCCTTTTTCCGGTCACCCCCTCTCTGCCAGGGTCGAGCTGCAAACTCCTCTACCCCTGGGACCGCTCCTGCAATCCCCCCGAGGGACCCTGTTACTGCAAAGTGTTTCTCTCTGGTCACACACTCCCAGTGGTTAATCACCCCCTTACTCCTTCTCTCTCTGACTCTTCAGCCACCTAGTTCTTGTCAGTCACCCTTTGTTTTACTGCTCCCCAGTCACTTACTGCAGGAAGCGCCGTCCATGGGGTGCAGTAAATCCCGCTCCTGCCACCAGTTGTCACAGAGTGTGGGGGAGTCGGGGCCCTGTACCCCTTTTCCTGTGATTCACCAGGACTCTCAGCCAGTCAGAAAAGCAGAAGGTTTATTTAGATGCCAGAAACACAGTCCAAGACAGGTCTTGCAGGCCCAGACAAGAGGAACCCCCCAGTTAGGTCCATCATGGGGCCCCAGGAACACCACAGCCCCATTTGGGGAGGGGAGTCAGAGCCCTGTCTGTCCTTCCCTTCCTCCCCCAGCCAGCTCCACACTGCCAAACCCCCTCCAGCCCCTCCTCCTCTCTCAGTTGCTTTCCCAGGGCCAGGAGGTCACCTGATCCCTTTGTCTGAGAGGTGCTGGCTGGTGGGTCTCTGCAAGGGGCGGTGATCAGCGGAGGGGGGGGGTCTTAGGTCGGGTGTGCTTGATGGCACTCGCAGGCCACGTGTGGGAAGGATTATGCAGCCCGAACCCTTTTGCCACCCCAATACCCCTGGGGTTCAAACTGGGATTAGGTCTTTTCCCAGCACTCTGGGCTGCAATTCGGGTTTTCTTGGTTCAGAGCCCCTCATCTTGGCTTTTGGCCAGCTTTGGGTTTGGGCAGCCGCTCCCCACCTATTGGCCCAGATACAACACCTCTGCCATCCTCACCTTACACTTTTCAGCTTTTACCATCAGTCCTGCCTCCTTGAGGCAGCCCAGCCCCTTCTTCACCTGGGACACCTGTTCCTCCCAGGTCTGGCTAAAGACACACATGTTATTGTATGCCAGGGCCATGTTCTCCATCCCCCTCAGCTTGTCTAAGAATCTCCCCAGGCCTAGGGATGAGGTAGGCAATGGACACTGTGATGGCTTTAAGCTTTCGATAGTCCCCACTAAACCAGATCATCCTGTCTCCCTTGGGGATCAGCCCCACAGGTGAGGCCAATGGGCTGTTGAACGGCTGGATGCCAATTAAAGCCAGCAGGTCCTTGACCTCTCTCTCCAGGTTCTGGGCTGCTCTCCCAGTGACTCTGAACAGGGAACACCTGACGGGGAGATTGGGTCCCACCTCAGGGAAGAGATCCCCCCAGGGGTCTTCTCCCTTCTCCTCCCAATCCTCCTTTTCCAGGTTCAGGGGTCCCCTCACGCTCCTCCCGTCCAGCAGCTCGAAAGGGAAGAACCCTGTGGATTCCTGGGGCATCACTAGCTGCCTCCCAATTCCCCCCAGTTCTACTTCCCATTGGGGATCCCATTCCTGGTACAGCAAGTTCCCTCAGCTTCTCCAAGGAGGGATCCCTCTGCAGATCACCCCAATGGTTGGGCGGAGTCTGGGGAGAATTGGTAAGAGCGGGGGCAGGGCGCTGGCTTCCCTCCCCAGCTCTGGGCGGGGCCTGGAGAGAGGCGGTTGCAGCGGGGGTGGGGGGCTGGGTTCCCTCCCCTGATCTGGGAGGGGAGTGAGGAGTGGCAGTATGAATGGGAGCAGGGCGGTGGATTCCCTCCCCAGCTCTAGTAGGGGGCTGGGGGGTGGCAGTTCGAGAGGGGCAGGGATGTTGGCTTCCCTCGCCAGCTCTGGTAGGGGAGTGGGTAGGGGCGGTTCCAGTGGGGGCGGGGCACTGGCTTCCCTCTGCAGCTCTGGGAGGGGAGTGGGGAGTGGCAATTTGAGCAGGGGCGGTGTGACGGTGCTGCCCGTGGGAGCCAGCTGAGGTCACTCAATCAAGGTGAATTGCAAACAAAACATGGCAGAGAATCCCCAAGGAACTGGGGAGAAGCCGTTCCTGCAGGGCGGGGCGCTGAGTTCCCTCCCTGTCTCTGCGAGAGGACCGGGGAGCGACAGTTCCAGCGAGTGCGGGATGCTCGGTTCCCTCCCGGGCTCTCTGAGAGGACTGCTCCGGTAACGGCCGAGGGTTTGAATTCAAATCCAGGGAACAATTGGGTAGGATGGAAATGGTCAGTGAAAATGCAAATGACGCGGTTGGCAGGGAGGAGGGGCTGCTGGGCTCAGGGTACCTGCCTTCCTGCACACCAGAGAGGGGGCTCATGATGGCTCTGATGCTGCGACCAAAGCAAGGAGCTCGCTGCCTGCCCCCCACACCCCTCCCAGAGCTGGGGAGGGAAGCCAGCGCCCCATCCCCGCTCGAACCGCCACTCCCCAGGCCCCTTCCAGAGCTGGGGAAGGAAGCCAGTGCCCTACCCCTGGTTGAACCACCACTCCCCAGGCTCCTTCCAGAGCTGGGGAAGGAAGCCAGCGCCCCGTGCCCACTCGACCCACCACTCCCTAGGCCTCTCCCATACCTGGACAGGGAAGTCAGCGCTCCACCCCGCTGGAACGGCCTCTCCTCACTCCCCTCTCACAGCTGGGGAGGGAAACCAGCGCTCCACCCACGTTGGAACCGCAGCTCCCCGCTCCCTCCACAGAGCTGGGGAGGGAACCAACGCCCCGCCCCCGCTCAAACCGCCACTACCCACTCCCCACCCAAGTAGGGAGGGAATCCAGTGTCCCTCCCCTGCTAGAACAGCCACTCCACAGGCTTGTCCAGAGCTGGGGAGGGAAGCCATCCCCACACCCCCGCTAGATCTGCCAGTCCCCAGGCCCCTCCCTGAGCTGGGGAGGGAAGCCAGTGCCCCTCCCCCACTCGAACCGCCACTCCCCACTCCCCTCCCAGAGCTGGAGAGGAAATCCAGCACCCTGCCCCCACTCAAACTGCCACTCCCCAGGCCCCTTCCAGAGCTGGGGAGGAAATCCAGTGCCCCTCCCCTGCTGGAACCGCCACTTCCCGCTCCCTTCCCAGAGCTGGAGAGGAAATCCAGTACCCTGCCCCCACTCAAACTGCCACTCCCCAGTCCCCATCCAAAGCTGGGGAAGGAAGCCAGCACCCTGTCCTTGCTGGAACTGCTACTCCCCTGACCCCCCACAGAGCTGGGGTGGGAAGCCAGCGGCCCGCCCCCACTGGAACCGCCTCTCTCACGCCCCTCCCAGAGCTGGGGATGGGAGCCACCTCTCCCACAGGAACCTCTCCTTGCAGCCTCTCCTCATGGACTGTACTGCACTGAGGTCGGCCAGGTCCCTTGGTCTCCACAAGGAGGGAGCTTTCTGCAACTCGGCCTGGAACTCAGCAGCTGGCACAGGGATGGGGACCTGCTCTCTCTCATCGGCTGGGTCTGAGGCCGCAGCCTCTCTGAGCCGTGTCCCTGGGCGTTCCCTCCCCACCAGGTTAGGGTCCTGTGCCTCGGGCACAGTACCTTCCCCGTTATCAGGGCGCAGTGCCCTTCACTGACTCTGACTACGGGTCATGACCAGGGCACCCTGGGCGTTGCTTGGCCAGACCTCCAGGGCCCCCCCATTAACACCTCCATGGGCAAATGTGGGTGTACCCCCACGTCCTTGGGGCCCTCCTTGACCCCCCACTTCAGGTGTACCCTTGCCACAGGAACCTTGAATGCAGTCCCGTACACACCCATCAGGGTCAGGTAGGTGTCGGGAACCATCCAATCTGAAGCCACCACCTCGGGCCAGGCCAGCGTCACCTCTGTGCCCATGTCCCAGTGACCTTCCTCCCATCTATCTCCAGGGAAACAAGGCACTCTCTCCGGAGGGGCAGCCCTGCTCCCACCCTGTAAACCAAAAACTCAGAGCCTGGAGCTGATATGGGGACCTCCTCCCTTTTTTACCGGTGGTACGCTGCCAGCCCCCCTTTCTTGGGAATGTTGCCCCTCATCCGACTGGGTCTTTACCCAGTCAACCCTCTGTGGGTTGGGTCTGCTCAGTCTGTCCCTGAGCTTGGGGCACTGGGCCCGTATGTGGCCTCGTTGGCCACAGCAATAGCAGCCCATGTCTCGTGGGTCCCCTCCAGTGGGACGGATGGACCTGATGCTGGATGCTCCCTTTTGGTGGGGGTTCTCCATAGGCCCTCACTGGGAGATCCCATGGTGACTCTCTCTCTGCGTTGAGGCAGGCTTGCTCCATCGAGACTCCTGCATGTTATCCCCTGCCCGACTGTCCACAAATTGGTCGGCCAGCTGGCCTGTGTGCTGCGGCTTCTCCGGCTTCTGGTCCATCAACCACAACCTCGGGTCTGACGGGCACTGCTCGTACAGGTGCTCCAGTATGAATAGGTCAAGCAGGTCCTCTTTAGTTTGGGCCCCAGCTGTCCACTTGCGGGCGTACCCCTGCGCCCGGTTGACCAGTTGTAGGTATGTGACCTCACGGGTTTTACACTGACTCCGGAACTTTTTCCGGTACATCTCAGGAGTCAGCCCAAACTCGCGGAGCAGGGCCTGTTTGAACAGCTCGTAGTCCCCTGCCTCCGCCCCTTTCAGTCGACTGTACACCTCCATGGCTGTGGAGTCCAGTAAGAGACTGAGAAATGAGATCCTGTCTGCAGGGTCAACCCTGTGCAGCTCGCAGGCATTCTCAAAGGCCGTCAGGAAGGTGTCTATGTCCTCCCCTTCCTTACGCCGGGCCAGGAAGCACTTATCAAAGCTCTTTGTAGGCTTGGGTGACCCCTCACTCGCCGCAGCCAGAGCCCCACTGCTCCTCAGCCAGGCCAGCACCAGCTCATGCTTATGCTGGATCTCCTTCTCCTCCCGCTCATGCTGGCGCTGGTTCTCCTCATGTTTACGCTGGTTCTCCCACTCCTTCAGTTCTTGCCTCCTTAACTCGAGCTCTTCTCGTCTCAGCTCCCTGTCATGTTCCATCCACATCCATTCCAGGGACGAGGAGCTCCGCCGGGACGATCCCCTTTTGGCCGCCGGGGTCAGGGTGCCCTCGGTATTCACTGGGCTTCCCTCCACCTCTTTCCTCGGTATAGGTGGGCAGGGTCTCGGGGTGTCCTCGGCAGCAGTCTGGCCCCTCTCAGCCATGTCAGGCCCCAGGGCCCACGCTGCGTCTGCTGTGCAGCTTCTCTCATCGACCGAGCTCCGTTCACCCGACGGATCCTTCTCCTCCAGCTGTTCTTTGGTGGACCTCCCAATGCACAGCCCTCTCTGCCTGCACAGCTCCACCAGGTCTTTCTTAAGGCACTTAGCATACATCTTCCTGCTGGCCACTCGCTGGCCTGTGCTCTCAGCTTCCACCGGTTCCAGGGAGACCACTCGTGCACCAGCCCTTTTTCTGGTCACCCCCTCTCTGCCAGGGTCAAGCTGCAAACTCCTCTGCCCCTGGGACTGCTCTTGCAATCCCCCTGAGGGACCCTGTTACTGCAAAGTCCTTCTCTCTGGTCACACACTCCCAGTGGTTAATCACCCCCTGACCCTGTCTCTCTCTGGTCCTTGTCAGTCCCCTTTGTTTTACTTCTCCCCAGTCACTTACTGCAGGAAGCGCCGTCCACGAGGTGCAGTAAATCCCACCACTGCCACCAGTTGTCACGGAGTGTGGGGGAGTTGGGGCCCTGCACCCCTTTTCCTGCAATTCACCAGGACTCTCAGCCAGCCAGTAAAGCAGAAGGTTTGTTTAGACGCCAGGAACACAGTCCAAGACAGGTCTTGCAGGCCCAGACAACAGGATCACCCCAGTTAGGTCCATCTTGGGGCCCCAGGAGCACCACAGCCCCATTTGGGTGGGGGCTCAGAGCCCTGTCTGTCCTTCCCTTCCTCCCCCAGCCAGCTCCAGACTGCCAAACCCCCTCGAGCCCTTCCTTCTCTCTCAGTTACTTTCCCCGGGCCAGGAGGTCATCTGATCCCTTTGTCTCCAACACTTTCAGCTGGCACCTTTTCAGAGGAGGGACCCAGACCATCAGTGGCTAGGAGATAGAGTGCCAGGCATTTCGGTGAACTGGCCATTTGCTTTGCTAGATACTTAAGAACTGCCATGGGGACACTGAGGCACCAACACAGTGTTCACAGATCAGCATAAGAACAGTCCAAGTTCATCACACCACCTGGCTGCAGGGAGACTGGGATGTGCTGAGCTAAGGGAGGCAAAGGCTGAGGCCCTGAGAGTTTCCTGTGCTGAGTTCAACTCTCAATAAACCCTCCTGTTTTATGCTGTCTGAGAGTCACTCCAGGCTAGAGAACAGGAGGCATCAACCTCTTCGGGGGTGAGGAGGCCCGGGGGGTCCAGAGCATGTGGACTCCCTGAGGGGGCCCACTGCAGAGACAGAAGTGCTAAAGCTCAGAGAGGTGTGGCTCCAGGAAGTGGAGGGGCCTGACCCAGAGTGAGAGTGGACCCCCGAGAAGGGCTGTCGCACTGAAAGGGGCACCCCCCACGGACCACATGGGGCCACGAGTGGGCACGATCTGTGAGTCCGTGACAGAGGGTACGTGAAGGGAGTGTGGAGCAGGACAGGGGGGGATGGGGAACTATCAGATGCGGGGGGGGGGGCGGGACGCAGGGGCCAGACGGATCTGGGGTTGTGGGATGCGGGGTGGTTGGACCTGAAGGGGCGGGATGTGGGTCGGGGGGGTGGTTGGACCCTGTGGCAGGGCAAGTCAAGGGGCAAGGGGGCAGGTCGGACCCAGGCAGGGGGCATTTCACAGGGCCGGGGGGGCTGGAGGTGTGGTCGGGGGCACTTGGACGCAGACGGGGTGGGGGGCGAAGTGGACCAGGGAGGGGTGGGACACGCTGGGGAGGGTGTGGGACACAAGAGTTTGTGGGAAGGTGCCGGGGGGCAGGGGTCTGAGAGGTGCTGTCTGTGAGGTCTCTGTGGGGGGAGAGGATGAGCAGGGGGGTCTGAGAGGAGCTGGCTGGGGGATCCCAGCAGGGGGGGCTGAACAGGGGGGGTCTGAGAGAGACTGGCTGGGGGGATCTCTGCAGGGGGAAGGAATGAGTGGAGGGGTCTGAGAGGTGCTGGCTGGGGGGTCTCTGCAAGGGGCGGTGATCAGCAGGGCGGGTCTTAGGTCGGGTGTGCTTGATGGCACTAGCAGGCCGCATGTGGGAAGGATTATGCAGCCCGAACCCTTTGGCCACCCCAATACCCCTGGGGTTCAAACTGAGATTGGCTCTTTTCCCAGCACTCTGGGCTGCGATTCGGGCTTTCTTGGTTAAGAGTCCCCTATCTTGGCTTTTGGCCAGTTTTAGGTTTGGGCAGCCGCTCCCCACCTATTGGCCCAGATTCAACACCTCTGCCGTCCCCACCTTACACTTTTCAGCTTTTACCATCAGTCCTGCCTCCTTGAGGCAGCCCAGCCCCCTCTTCACCTGGGACACCTGTTCCTCCCAGGTCTGGCTAAAGACACACATGTCATTGTATGCCAGGGCCATGTTCTCCATTCCCCTCAGCTTGTCTAGAATCTCCCCAGGCCTTGGGGTGGGTAGGCATTGGACACTCTGATGGCTTTAAGGTTTCGATGGTCCCCACTAAACCAGATCATCCTATCTCCCTTGGGGATGAGCCCCACGGGTGAGGCCCATGGGCTGTTGAACGGCGGGATGACATCTAAAGCCAGCATGTCCTTGACCTCTCTCTCCAGGTTCTGAACTGCTTTCCCAGTGACTCTGAACAGGGAACACCTCATGGAGAGATTGGGTCCCACCGCAGGGAAGAGATCCCCCCGGGGGTCTTCTCCCTTCTCCTCCCAATCCTCCCCTTCCAGGTTCAGGGGTCCAGCAGCTCGAAAGGGAAGAACCCTGTGGATTCCTGGGGTATCACCAGCTGCCTCCCGATTCCCCCCAGTTCTACTTCCCGTTGGGGAGCCCATTCCCGGTACAGGAATCCCTTCTCCTGCAGGACTCTGTCCCTGCAGCCTTCCCCAAAGGGGTCTGCAGCGCTGTGGCCAGCAAGATCCCTCTGCAGATCACCCCAATGGTTGGGAGGGGTCTGGGGAGAATTGGTAAGAGCGGGGGCAGGGCGCTGGCTTTCCTCCCCAGCTCTGGGAGGGGCCTGGAGAGAGGCGGTTGCAGCGGGGGTGAGGGGCTGGGTTCCCTCCCTACTTTTCCGAGGGGACTGTTGGGTCACCATTCCAGCGGGGACAGGGTGCTGCTTTCCCTCCCCAGCTCTGCGAGGGGACTGGGGATTGGCTGTTCCAGCAGGGCCAGGGCACTACTTTCCTTTTCCAGCTCTGCCAGGGGACTTTGGACTGGCCGTTCCTGTGGGGGCGGGGCGCTGTGTTCCCTCCCCAGCTCTGCATGGAGACTGGGGAGCAGCCATTCCTTTGGGGGTGGGGCACTTCCCTCCCCAGCTCTGCCAGGGGACTGGGCAGCGGCCGTTCCAGCTGGGATGGGGTGCGACCTTCACTCCCCAGCTCTGCGAGGGGTATGGAGAGCAGCCATTCCTGCGGGGCGGGGCACTGCCTTCCCTCCCCAGCTCTGTTGGGGGACTGGGGAGCGGCTGTCCCTGCATGGGCGGGGCACTGGATTCCCTCCCCAGCTCTGTGAGGGCACTCGGGAGCAGCCGTTCATGCGGGGGCGGGGCACTGCCTTCCCTCCCCGGCTCTTGGAGGGGACTGGGGAGCGGCCGGTCCTGCAGGGGCGGGGCTTTGGGTTTCCTCCCCAGCTCTGTGACGGGTCTGGGTAGTGGCCGTTCCAGAAGGGGGGGGGCGCTTCTTTGCCTCCCCAGCTCTGCAAGGGAACTGGGGAGCGGCCTTTCCAGCAGGGGGTGGGGCGCTTCTTTCCCTCCCCAGCTCTGCAAAGGGCCTGGGGAGTGGCCTTTCCAGCAGAGGTGGAGTGCTACCTCCCTCACCAGCTCTACTAGGGGACTGGGGAGCGGCCGTTCCTGCAGGAGTAGGGCGCAGAGTTCCCTCCTCAGCTCTAACAGGGGACTGGGGAGCGGCCGTTCCTGTGGGGGTGGGGCACTGCCGTCCCTCTCAAGGTCTGCCAGGGGATTGGGGTTCGGCCCTTTCCGCGGGGCAGGGGAGCTGCCTTCCCTCCCCAGCTCTGCAAGGGGACTAGGGAGCGGCCGTTCAAGCGAGTGTGGGGTGCCGCCTTCCGTCCCAGGCTCTGCGAGGGGTTTGAGGAGCAGCCGTTCCTGCGGGCGATGGGCTCTGGTTTACCTCCCCAGCTCTGCGAGGGGAATAGGGAGCAGCCTTTCCCGCAGGAGAGGGGCGCTGTGTTACCTCCCCAGCTCTGCGAGGGGAATAGGGAGCAGCTGTTCCTATTTGGGCGGGGCGCTGCCTTCCCACTCTAGCTCTGCCAGGAGACTGGGGAGCGGCCGTTCCTGCGGGAGCGGGGTGCTGCCTTCCCTCCCCAGCTCTGCTAGGAGAGGGGGCTGGGTGCTGGGATCCCTCCCGAGCTCTGCGAGGGGACTGGGGAACGGCCATTCCAGCTGGTGCGGGGGGCTGCCTTCCCTCACCACCCCTGCCAAGGTACTGGGGAGCTGCCGTTCCTGCGGGGGCGGAGCGCTGGGTTGCCTCTACAGCTGTGCAAGGGAACTGGGTAGTGGCCGTTCCTGCTGGGGCAGGGCAGTGCCATCCCTCCCCAGCACTACCAGGTGACTGGGCAGCTGTTGTTCCTGTGGGGGTGGGGCACTGGGTTCCCTTCCCAACTCTGCCAGGACACTGGGGAGCGGCCATTCCTGCGGGGGCAGGGTGCTACCTCTCCTCCCCAGCTTTGCGAGGGGACTGGGGAGTGGCCGTTCCTGCGGGGCTGGTGCGCTGGGTTCCCCTCCCAGCTCTGAGAGGGGACTGGGACGCGGTCTTTCCTGCAGGGGCGGGGTGCTAGGTTCCTTTCCCAGCTCCGCAAGGGAACTGGGGAGTGTCCGTTCGTGCGGGCGCGGGGCGCTGGCTTCCCTCCCCAGCTCTGGAAGGTGCCTGGGGAGTAGCGGTTCAAGCGGGTTTGGGGCGTTGCCTTCTCTCCCCAGCTCTGGGAGGGGCCTGCAAAGTGACGGTTCCAGTAAGGGCGGGGCGCTAGCTTCCCTCCCCAGCTCTGGGAGGGGCGTGGGGTGTGGCCGCTCAAGCGGGGAAAGGGCACTGGCTTCCCTCCCCAGCTGTGGGAGGGGTCTGGGGAGTGATGGTTCGAGTGGGGGCAGGCAGCGAGCTCCTTGCTTTGGTCACAGCCTAAGAGCCAGCGTGAGCCCCCTCTCCGGTGTGCAGGGGTGGTGGGGAGCATCTCTCCGTCCCACTCAGCCCCAGGGAGCTGGTTACATGTAGGCAGGTATCCTGAGCCCAGCAGCTCTTCCCCCATGCCAGCCACGTCATTTGCATTTTCACAGACGATTTCTGTCTTACCCAATTGGTTCCCTGGATTTGAATTCAAACCCTCGGCCCTTACAGGAGCAGGGCCTGGATCCTGTCCCAAAGAGACAGAGTCACCTCCTAACAGGGCCTCCCAGCCAATATCCTGGAGAACGCCAACAACCAGCCAGCCAGACCCCTCCTGGGTCTGCACAGGGATCCAGGCCATATGCAGGACGGGGGGCTTTACGCTGCGGACCTCCACCCAGGTCCCACAGGCCCTCAGCATCTGCGGCTGCACACCACAGTTCTCTCTGTCCAAGGGTCTTGCCACCCCAGGCGTGTTTCCCCACTGACCCTTGGGCAGCCCCCTATGTCTCTCTGCTCCACTATCCCCAGTCCATGGTGCTGCTGCTTCTCCTGCAGCTTTTCATCAGGCTCTTGCTCTCTCTCACGATCCTCTTGCACTCTCAGGCTCTGCTCCCATCCCATACCTCTCCGATCCCCTGATGAGGAACCCAATCGTGAAAACCATCAGCTGTTTGGAGACCAGACTCTCGGGGGTGTCTGGCTGCTGCTCCAGCTGCTCCCAGATCCTCTTGTAGCCCCATCCGGGTCAGGAATCTGCTCCTCTGAGGGGTCCTTCTCCTCCACTCACGATTAACTGTGCCTTGGTGAACTTCCCCGTGCGTAACCCTCTCTTTGTGCACAGGATCACAATGTCCTTCTCAAGGAGATGGTGATAGACCATCACCTCACCGTTCCCAAGTGGCTCTGGACTCACAGGCCTGTGTGCTCTTGGCTCCCCCATGGTTTCCAGGAAGAACCCCTGGTGTGGCAGCCCCTTCTCGTGGTCACCACCTCTTTGCCAGGGTCGAGCTGCAGACTCCTCCGCCCCTGGGACTGCTCCTGCCATCCCCAGGGGAACCCTGCTACTGCAAAAATCCTCTCTCCCAGGGCAGAGAGACAAGCTCCTCCGCCCCTGAGACTGCAGGCTGCAGTCCTCAGGGGGACCCTGTTACTCCAACAGTCCTTCTCGCTGGTCACACACTCCCAGAGGTTAACCGCTCCCTAAAACCATCCCTCTCTGAGCCTTCAGCATGCCTGGTTCTCATTATCCCTCCTTTGTTTTACTGCTCCCCAGTCACTTACTGCAAGCAGCGCCATTCATGGGGTGCAGTACATCCCGCCGCTGCCACCAGTTGTCACGGAGACCATGGGCGATGCTCTGGAACTGCTCCCCACAAAACCAGTCAGGACTTTGAGGAGCCTCCTCTCCCTTGGAGCAGAAGTTTTTAGGGCAAGAAGCTCAAAAGTCTTTACCTCCTGGGTCTCTCCTTGGAGCATTCAGCATCCTCTGACCCTCCGTGCACTTCCCACAGCGAGTCCGCCCAGGCAAGGTCCATTCTGGCGGGGTATCAAGGTTTTTTCCCCACTTTGAAATTTAATGTCCAAAAAGTGGGGACCTGCATGATCACTTTTAATCTTTATTACCAGCTTAAATTTGGTATGCTGCCACCAGCCAAAAATATACTGTTTGGCACACTTCCTGTTCCCCCAAAGCCTTCCCTGGGGAATCCAAGACTCAAACCCCTGGGATCTGAACACAAGGAGAAATTAGCCTTCTCTCCCCTCTTTTCCCCCCGAGACTTTCCCCTCCCTGGGTTACCCTGAGAGGCTACACTGATCCAAACTCCTTGGATCTTAAAACAAAGAGGAATTAACCTCCCCCCTGTCCTTTACCCCCCACCAATCTCTGGTGCGTTCAGACCCAATCCCCTTGGGTCTTAAAACAAGGGGAAAAATCAATCAGGTTCTTAAAATAGAAAGCTTTTAATTAAAGAAAGAAAAGTTAAAAATTATCTCTGTAAAATCAGGATGGAAAATGTTTTACAGGGTATTCAGATTTATATAGCCTAGAGGGACCTCCCGCTCTCCTTAGCTTGAGATTCAAAGTTACAGCAAACAGAAGTAAAAATCCTTCCAGCAAAAGACACATTTACAAGTTAAGAAAACAAACATAAGATTGATCCACGTTTCCTGGCTATACCTACTACTTTGAAACATGAAAGTCTGATTCAGAAAGCTTGGAGAAAACCTGGTTGCACGTCTGGTCCCTCTTAGCCCCAAGAGCGAACAAAGAACAAAACAAACAGCACAACAAAGACTTCCCTGAACCAAGATTTGAGAGTATCTCCTCCCCCGATTGGTCCTCTGGTCAGGTGTCAGCCAGGTTCACTGAGCTTCTTAACCCTTTACAGGTAAAAGAGACATTAACCCTTAACCGTCTGTTTATGACAGGAGGGAAGCCAGCGCCCCACCCCCACTGGCCCTGCCGCTCCCCAGGCCCCTCGCAGAGCTGGAGAAGGGAAGCGAGCACCCTGCCCCCGCTGGAACTTCCTCTCTCCTGTCCCCTCCCAGAATTGGGTCGGGAACACAGCGCCCCACCCCCGCTCGAACGGGCCACACCCCTGTCCCCTCCCAGAGCTGGGGAGGGAAACCAGCTCCCCTCCCCTGCTCAAACCTCCACTCCCCAGACCTATTTCAGAGCTGCGGGGGAAGCCAGCGCCTTGACCCCACTGGAACCGCCACTCCAGGCTCATCTGAGAGATGGCGAGGGATGCCAAAGCCCCTCCCCTGCCCGAACCGTCATTCCTCACGCCCCTCCCAGAGCTGGGGAGGGAAGGCAGCGCCCTGTCCCCGCTGGAACGGCCACTTCCAAGCCCCTCGTAGCGCTGGGAAGGGAAGGAAGCGCCCCGCCCCCACAGGAACGGCCGCTCCCTAGTTTCCTGGCAGAACTGGGGAGGGAACACAGCGCCTGCACCCGCATGAACGGCTGCTCCCCAGTCCCCTCGCAGAGCTGGGGAGGGAAAACAGCGCCCCACCCCCTGTGACAATGCGGATCTGGCGGGACCCAACTGAGAGTGCCAATTCAGGACCAATTGCTCAAACAGGGCAGTTACAGCCCTAGGCTGGGGTTTTCCCACCTCTAAGGCAAACCAAACCAGTCAAAGAGGACTTTGGTTTCACCCCACTGGCTAACCACAAGTCACACAAGCAATTTCCTTAGACACTCCAGTCTTCCAGTATCACCACCAGTGCCACTCGTCCTGGGGATGAATGGTTATGAAAACCAATACCCCAGTAAAAGAAAAAGGTTCTCTCGATCCCAAAGGAGCAAGCCCCAGACCCAGGTCAATATACACATCAGATCTTACCCACAAATCAAGCTGTTGCCAGTCCTTTAGAATCTAAAATCTAAAGGTTTATTCATAAAAGGAAAAAGATAGAGATGAGAGCTAGAATTGGTTAAATGGAATTAATTACATACAGTGATGGCAAAGTTCTTAGTTTAGGCTTGTAGCAGTGATGGAATAAACTGCAGGTTCAAATCAAGTCTCTGGAGAACATCCCCCACTGGGATGGGTCATCAGTCCCTTGTGTAGAGCTTCAGCTTGTAGCAAAGTCCCTCCGGAGGTAAGAAGCAGGATTGAAGACAGGATGGAGATGAGGCATCAGCCTTATATAGGCTTTTCCAGGTGTAAAAACACTTCTTTGTTCTTACTGTGGAAAATTACAGCAAAATGGAGTTTGCAGTCACATGGGCCAGTTTCTGCACACCCGGCTGAGTCACAAGGCGTATCTGCCTCCTCTCAATGGGTTAATTGTGTAGCTGATGGTCCTTAATGGGCCATCAAGCAGGCTAAGCAGAGCTAACACCCACTTGTCTGGGATCTCTCCCAGTAACACAGCACAAGTTTGAAAGATAGATAGTATGCAGCCAATATTCATAACTTCAGCTACATAATGATACAGACATACAGACAGCATATCCATAACCAGCAGCCCATAACCTGGTCTTAGACACCTTATATGACCCCCTTTACATAAGATCTGGTGCCATTAGAGGACCTTGGTTGCAAACCATGTTCTATATGGTCCTAGTTTATAACAATAACCTCACACCCCCACAGGAACGGACGCTCCCCAGTCCCCTGGCAGAGCTGGGGAGGGAAGGCAGCACCCCACCCACGCAGCAACGGCCGCTCCCCATTCCCCTCGCAGAGCTGGGGAGGGAACCTTGCGCCCCGCCCCCTCAGGAACTGCAGCTCCCCAGTCCCCTCAGAAAGGTGGGGAGAGAAGGCAGCTCCCCACCCCCACAGGAATGGCTGCTCCCCATTTCCCTCACAGAGCTGGGAGGGGAACCCAGCCCCCGCCCCCGCAGGAACAGCCTCACCCCAGTCCCCTTGCAGATCTCGGGAGGGAACGCAGTGCACGCCCCCGCCGGAGCGGCAGCCCCACAGACCCCTCACAGAGCTGGGGAGGGAAGGCAGCACCTCGCCCCCGCAGGAACCGCCACTCCTCATTCACCTCGCAGAGCTGGGAAGGGAACCTAGCGCCCACACCCCGCAGAAACAGCCGCTCCCCAGTCCCCTGGCAGAGCTGGGGAAGGAAGGCAGAGCCCAGCCCCCGCAGGAACGGCTGCTCCCCAGTCCCCTTGCAGAGCTGGGGAGGGAAGAAAGCACCCTACCCCCGCTCAGTGCACGCCCCCGCCGGAGCGGCAGCCCCACAGACCCCTCACAGAGCTGGGGAGGGAAGGTAGCACCTCGCCCCCGCAGGAACCGCCACTCCTCATTCACCTCGCAGAGCTGGGAAGGGAACCTATCGCCCACACCCCACAGAAACGGCCGCTCCCCAGTCCCCTTGCAGAGCTAGGGAGGGAACTCAACGCCCCGCCCCTGCTGGGACGGCTGCTCTTGTCAGAGTTAAACTCGGGACTCACAGTTTGTCAGACCACTCTGTGTTATTAGCACAGCTCTCTGCTAATAACACCCAGATAATGTGAGCTCTATGCAAGACACAAACTATCTTATTTATACAGATAAAAGAGCGGGAATTAGACAAAGGGACAAAGAAAGCGAAACAATAAAATTCACCTGGGGCACAGCATACATATCTTACTTCCCTACTAACTCTTATCCATCTAAGGCTAATACTTCACCAATTGCCCTTAAATGGTGCAATTGTTCTGTGTTAATGTCTGTATTCCTGACACCTGGATTGCAGCATTCCAACAATTTTGCTTAAAGGTACAGACAGCATTTCTTTAATCCCTCCTATTTTCACAATATAATTCATTCTACTTTCACAGAAACATGCTCTGTGCCTTACCCAGGTTGGTGGGAAACACACTCTGTGCATTACGGTGACTGGTCCGTGGGTGTCACTGCTCCTAGAAGGCAGACACACGCTGTGCATTACGTCACCTGACCGCTGGGTGTCACTGCTGTATCAAGGGAAACACCTTCTGTGCATTACCTTGAATGACCACGAGGTGTCACTGCTGTTCCAAGGGATACATACTCTGTGTGTTACCCTGATTGGCCACTTGGTGTCACTGCTGCGCCAAGGAAAACACCTTCTGTGCATTACTCTGACTGACCACTGGGTGTCACTGCTGCTCCAAGGGAGACAGAAGAACGGCCAGACTGGTTCAGACGCAAAGTCCATCTAGCCCAGTATCCTCCTGTCTTCTGACAGTGGCCAGTGCCAGGTGCCCCAGAGGGAATGAACAGAGCAGGGAATCATCAAGTGATCCATCCCCTGCTGCCCATTCCCAGCTTCTGGCAAACAGAGGCTACAGGCACCATCCCTGCCCACCCTGGCTAATAGCCCTTGATGGATCTATCCACCATAAACTTATCTAGTTCTTTTTTGAACCCTGTTATAGTCTTGGCCTTCACAACATCCTCTTGCAAAGAGTTCCACAGGTTAACTATGCAACTGCCCTGAGATTATCCCTCCTCCCTTCCCCTAGTTGTATATAGAAAAGAGGATGAGGATGAGGAGAGCCATGATGTGTCTGTCACTGGCTGGTGACTCAGTTTCCTCTAGGCAGCAGTGCTGCAGGCTCCTTTGGTCAGTGCCCATGCAACTGTGTCTGGGGAAGGGGGAGTAGAGGCTCATGCTTCCCAGCCCCAGGCCCCATCCCCAGCAGCTGGGGAATCCAGGCCAAATTTAACCCTGGTAGCTGGGCCGGGATTAGCCTGGGCTGGGGTAGGGCTGGGGATGAATTGGGAGGGAGACAGATGCACCTGCTGTGAGGGAAGATCCTCCCATTCCCTGCCAACCCCCTTCACTCCTTGCAGCACAGCGCCCCCTAGCATTTCTTTCTCTGTCATGGGAGCTGTCTGCTGCCTGCTTCTCCCTTAGCATCCTCTCTCCCCATCCTGGAGCACTGGCATCGCCCGTCCTGTGCAAACAGGCAGGCCCCGGTGTGCCCCATGGCAATGCCCTGCAATTGTGGGGGCAGCTGTTGGATGGAGCCATATCGAAATATGGGGGTGGGCAAGGCTGGGGACCAGGACTCCTGGGTTCTCCCCTCACATGTGGGAGGGGAGTGGAGGTTAGGGGGTAGAGTGGGGGAGGGGCAGGGCTGGGATCCAGGGCTCCTGCTTTTTCTGGTTTTCTCCACCTCCTGCAGCTGCCTCGGTCCTTTCAGTGCGTTTCTTGTTCCAAATTCATTTGCTGACTTGTGTAACTCACCCCAGAGCTGGCTGCATCTCAGTGTTGGGTGAGGCACCCTTGGCTGCATCACCTCCTAACCGCATCTCTCTCCCACTTCAGGTGACCCTGCAGCACTCGGTAAACATCCACAAGATCATGGGGCACTTTGAGCATTGGGCAGGCAGGGGCCAGGCGCCCAGTCCTCCCTCCAGAGAATGGGACCCAGCACCCCCTGTTTTTTACAGGGATTAAAAAGAAGCAAAGGGGCACAAATCAGAGGAGGGGGTGGCCAGGGTCTGAGCAGGGGGTGGAAATTGACTGTTCAGGGGGTCATGCAGCTGGAGGCAGAGTTAGGAGAGGGACTGAAGGGCAAAGTCAGGGAGGGGGGAAGGAGCCGGAGTTAAGCCCAGAGGGAGGCGCTGCCAGAGGGTTAAACCCCGGCACAGGCAGGGGCCGAGGGGTAACAGTTATCTCGGTGGGCTGAGACTCCAGTGTTTGCAAACATGGGTGCGGGGAGCAGAGGGATTTTTTATTTCCCCTCTCACAGGCAGCACCTCTCAGCATGGGCTTCCCAGGGCTGGGCTCTTAAAGGCACAGGCATCCCACTGCCTAGACACTGCAGCTCCTCTCTGATGTAACCTACTGAGGTGCTGCAGTAGGAGACTCAATTCAGTGAAACTGGGCATTCCCTATACGCCCCCCAGCCAGGGGGCTGTGCACCCCCTTCCCCGAATTTCCCCAACACCCCCTCCCTCAGTGGTCAGGTAGTTACATGCAGCGCTGCCAATGTTGTCATTGGTTGCAAATTTGAATGGAAATTGAAACGTTAACACACACTTTAAAAACAGATACAACGTATGAAAACTACTTGTACCTGAGAAAGTAAAATAGGTTTGGAAAGTCTGGACAAAGCCGGGTTTCCTCACCCAGCTGTGGTGTTTGCTGACAATGTTGGTGCATTGGCTTCGGCAGTGTTGGCCAACCTTAGAATTTCAAATGATAATTTGTAAGCGAGGTGTGAATGAGCTCTCCCCTGACAGCTAGTGATGACCAGGGTTGGGAGGAGGCTTTGGGACCAGACTGTATTTACATGAACTCACCTACTCTGCCGAGGTATCCAGCGGACAGAGCTGGGCTGCCTCTGCTCTAGGTGCCCGGAGGAGGGAAGGTGTGTGGGGCTCCAGCCTGGGACTCTTCCTCCCTCCTGCCAAGACTGACTATTAATCCCAGCCCTGGCACTCCTTTCTTCAAGCGCCATGTGGGCCAGAGGAAAAGTGTGGTAGGAAGCACAAGGGCCAAGCTTGTGAACATCAGGTGCAGCAGCAAGAATCCCAACTATCAGGGTAGCAAGTTCTAGAGCCCTAACCCATTGTGGCCATCCCAGCCAAAGACCTGGCTCTAGGAGGTGTGAGTCACCCAGCAGGAGGGGAAAGATTCACTCTTACACAGCTGGAGACAGGGAAGTTGAGCTCTGGGGCTTTACCACAAGCATGGGTGGCAAGTTTGTAGAAATTTTGGTGGTGTCCAGAACCCACCCCCGAACTCCGCCCAAGGCTCTGGGAGGGGATTTACGGGGGAGGTCTGGGCTTCAGATCCTAGGCTGGAGATTAGGGTGCAGGGTTCAGGCTTTAGGATGGAGTTTGGGTGCAGGCTCCAGGCTAGGGCAGGGGGTGGGGTTGTAGGAAGGGGTGAGAGGTGCAGGCTATGGGGGTGGGAAGGAGTGCACCCTCTGGGAGGGAGTTTGGGGATAGGAGGGAGCGTGGGGCTAAGGTTGAGGGATTAATGATGCAGGAGGGGGCTCAGGACTGGGGCAGAGTATCAGGGTTCAGAGGGAGCTCAGGGTTGGGGGTGTTGGAGAGGTTCAGGGCAGCCTGCACTAGGACTCTGGGGCAGCAGTTCTGCCCAGAATCCCTCTACTCCAGGAGCAGGAGCAGGCAGAAGACAGGTCCATGCTGCTTTTTGTCAGGAAGGGACGCACCACAGCAGGGGGGGGGGGACATGCAGGTGGAGGGGTGGCAGGCAGGGGCCAGGGCCTAGGGGAAGAGACCCAGCTACAAATATTGCTGGAGCAGGGCCCCCAGCCCTGAATATTCCTGGAGCCCGAGCACCACAAATGTATATAACCTGCCGCCTATGACCACAAGCCAACACAAGGTCCCACTGAGATTTGAACTCAGATTACAGGATTCAGAGTCCTGAGTGCTGCCCATTACACCATGGGACCAGCTTGTGCTGCCTTCTCTGCACATCGGTGACCCTCATGGGGCTGGCTTGTGTAAGGGGGCTCTTGGCCCTTTACTAAAACTTAGTGTGTGTGTGGGGGGGTTGGTTGGCTAGTTCCCAGCACCAATAGAAGGGGGAAGGATCAATGGGAAATCAGGACCCTGAGACTGACAGTCCCCAGGGACAATGGGGAGAGGCCAAAGCTCCAAGTTAGCTGCACTGACAGGCCAGGCAGTGTAATGAGGGAGTCACCAGGCCAGGGGGTCCCATCCTCCATGTGAGCTGGAACTGCCTGGGCGAGAGTGGGGCAGAGCTAAGGAGAGAGCAGGAGCCTGAGAAGAGCCGGGGAGCAGAGCTGTGCAGGTGTAGTGCCAGAAACTGCTGCATGTAGGAATTTGCAACCTGTAGCAGTTACTGATACCTGAGGTTGTTCTTATTTGCTGACTTGTCCTAATTGGCTAAAACTTGACAGTGGTTTCTCTAGCAAAGGCCAGTCCCTGGCCCCTTGGTCCAGACATCCTCCTTCATATCAGGCTAGGGTGACCAGATGTCAAAGATGAAATATCGGGACGTGGGGGGCAGAGCAAAGAAAAAAAGCCCAAGGGCCCCACCACCACCAAGCGGCAGTGGCACAGCTCCATCTCCAACCAACTCTCTGCTCCAACCCCCGCTACACCCCCAGCTCCCCCATCCCCTCACTCCTGGGCCCAGCCTGGGCTCCGAGCTCTGCAGCCGAGCCATGATCCGGGCCCCTCCTGCAGCTCCCGGGCAAGGGGTGAACCAGGCAGCTCCTGACAGGAGTGTGTCTGCCCCACTTGTGTCTCCGCCCCCAGCCCACCTGGGCCCTGCCTGCTCCACACTGCCCTCAGCCCCACTGCGCTGCCCCGCAGGCTGCAGGGCTGGAGCAGCTTCTTCGCTGCGCTCCTGGACATAGCCATGGCCCATGTGCAAACCTGGGAGGGAGGAAGAATGCTGCATGCTTGGGGAAGAGGCAGGGCCAGGGCGAGGATTTGAGGAGGGATCCAATGGGGCAGTGAGGGGATGGGGCTGGGGGCAGGGCCAGGGCCGGGATTTGGGGAGGGATTGAATGGGGGAATGAGGGGGCGGAGTTGGGGGGGACAAGTACCCCTCCAGACTATGCCCGTGTGCTGGAGAAGAGGACAAACTTATCTGTTTGTCCAGGGTCCCGACCAAACATCGGTCGGGACGCGGGACAAACAAGCAAATATCAGGACGGTCCCTATAAAATCGGGACGTCTGGTCACCCTACTTCAGGCTTCAAGTTGAGAATCATTTCCCATTCCCGCTCTGTGGGAGGGGAGACTTTTAAACGCGCTCTCTGTGCGACTGCACATGGCTAAGCAAAGAGAACAAACCCCAAATCCCCCCCGTGCTTTGGGAGCCAGGTTTGTGGTGGGAATTCTCTAGTTCAGATGAATTCACACCTGGTCATTGTGATTCTTTACCAGTTTCTCTGGCATTGGGGCATTTTTTTTACTCACAGTTGTAATGGCTGAGTGGTTAAGGTGTTGGAGTTAAAATCTAATAGAATTTCTCTATGTAGGTTTGAATCCTGCTCACAGCGAGGTCTGTGTTTTGGCCAGTCTCTCACCTGGGCAACTCCTCTGTACAACCCCCTGAGACACTCTCAATTCTCTCCCCCGCCCCCCCCAAGTAAATCCTGTTCTGCTCCTTTCATAGAGATCCCTGGGGCACCACCTCACACTGTGTCCCTGACAGGTTAGGCAAACTCTCAGCACCTGAAGTCTCTGCCACTCACCTGGTGCCCCATAGATCAGCCATGGCCCTGGTTCTGCTCCTCTCTCTAGAGTGCGAAGGAAGCCAAGTCAGCGACTCCATGGGAGCTATGAGGCTGCAGAACCAACAGAGAAAAAATAGGTGCTTAGCGCCCACTGACAGCCACCTCCCCCTACACACACACACTACACGCCTTGCTGACAAGCTCCTCCTCTTCCCTTTCAGTGCCTCCCACTTGTCAGTGATCAGCTGTTCAGTGGGGTGCAGAAGGCACTGGGTGGAGAAGGGAAGGAGCAGGGACAGAAAGAGGTGGGGGTGGGAGAGGAATGGGGCAGGAAGGGAAGAGATGGGACGGGACGGGGTGGGGACTTGGGGGAAGGGGTGGAGTAGAGGCAGGGCCTGAGGAGGAAAGGGGGGATTTGTCCCAGACCCCTCTAGGGCCAGCCCTGAAGGGAAGCACTGACTATTACAGTGACAATAAAACTGACCAGCATTGCGGGGGAGGCTGAGTGAGATCCGCACTCCTCAGGTCTCTTCTCTCCCCCAAGGTGAGCCAGACACTGCTCTCCCCTGGCTCTCACTCTAGCAGCAGGACGCCAAGGAACCATTTCTCCACAGGAAGTTCATTGAGTGCCCCTGTGGTGCTGGAGGGGGCTGGCGCTTCTGCTGGCTCTGGGGCTGGCAGGGAGGTTGATGTCTGTATAGACTCTCAGCTGCCATGCTGGAGGGGGCACTTGGGACCTTACCAGACTGGCTCAGTGAAGATGGGGGTTTGACAGACCAATACAGATGCTCTCCAGAGCACGGAGCAGCATCCACCTATGCAGCCAGGCAGGACCGGCGCTAGGGGTTTGAGCACCTTAGGCGTATGGCAATTTCACCGCCCTGCACGCTGGTCCCGCAGCTCCGGTGGAGCTGCCGCAGTGGTGCCTGCGGGAGGTCCTCCAGAGACACGCAAGCAGCCGACCATCCACAGGCACCACTGCGGCAGCTCCACCGAGTCACCTGCCGCCCTCTCCGGCAAAACGGCGCCCACCATTTATTCTGGCGCCCTAGGCGATTGCCTAGGCTGCCTAAACGGCCCTGCAGCCAGGCAATGAGCATTTCCCACAGCCTGGAGCCGAGGGGGAGGCGGCAGCTGCTGTTTCAGCTCCTGGGGGACAGGCTCTGTCAGCCAACAGACACTTCTTACTCACCACAGCTAACGGTGCCAGGTTCCTCCGGTGGGGGTGTGGAGCAACCGCTTCTTTTCCTGTCCTTTTTGTCTGCAACTGCTGACAAAAACATCCCAGACAGAGAAGCAACAGGTCAAAACACTGTCATGCAGGTCCCAAAGTAGCTCAGTTGGGAGAGCGTTAGACTGAAGCTCTAAAGGTCCCTGAGTTCTTGAGCTTGGGCTCTGCAGAAGGAAAACATAGAACAGGCTTCTGCCCCTAATTGGCCCACCTCACCTTTAATAATGAGAACTGTCTTTCCCAACATGGTAGGAAGAAAGTGAGGCAGAGCAGCCCTCAGGAATGGTGCCAGAGGGCTGCTGGGCAGTGACAGGCAGGGATTGGGGATGGAAGTTCCTCTGCACAGCTGAGCAAGGGCAGTACCAGGGAAGGGGTATCTGTAAAAGTGACCCCACACACCTCTCCTTCTCTGGGCACCTAGAGCAGAGGCAGCTGGTGCTGACAGCTCCAAGGGACGGCTTAAAAGCCACAGAGCAACTGAGGTCAGGGCTAGAGGAGGGCAGGACCATGCCTATGTGTGGCCTTCAGACAGGCACAAAAACACCCAGCCAGGCTGCTCCCTGCCATGCCAAACACCCACTGAAGGTCACCAGCATGTGAGGCAGCTGCTGATGCTCTGTGGATAACATCACAAGTAGGTAGGAAAGCAGGGCCAGCCCCCATGGTGGGGCCTCTGACTGGTCCCACTCAAGCTGCTCACTTTTGCAGTGGGGCAGGAGATTTTACCCCAAGAGGCTTTTCCCGAACTGGCGAGAAGCAGAGAAACACCCAGGCTCCGAAGACGCTATGTAGCATGTACCCTCCAGCACAGGGACAGGCGCACACACTAGCCTGGGCAGCCGCCCATTTTCTTTGGCAAATCAGGAAGGGCAAAGGCTAGAGTGGAAGTACCTGGGTCTCATGTCCCAGCCTTTGTGATGCCCACCCCCCAACTCCTTCCTGGGCTCTAGCTGAAGCCAGAGCATTGGCCTGAGCAGTCAAGAAGAGGTTCCAACCCTGAAGGGAGCAGAACATTCAGCACAATGGTAAAACTGCAGAAACACAACCACCAAGGGACTCAAACTCTCAATCTTGTAACTCATATTCAGACACCTTATCCATTAGACCACATAGTAACACAAAAGAAAGCCCCTCCAAGCATTTCTTTGGAAAAGTCGGACATTGTGTTTCTCAGGTCATCTACTGAGGGGGGCCAAGACTCTGTGGGAACAAGAAGCGAGTTCCCAGCAAGGCGTGAGACTTAATTCTATGGAGCCAGGTGCAGGGCTTTGGCAGGGAGGCTCAGGCATGGGGGGATTGGGGTGCAGCGGATGGACCAGCTGTCTAGGTGTGGAGATTTAGTCACACTGAAGCACAGAAGGGAGGAGGAGGAGGAATCCTGCTGACAGGCAGTGGATGTGCAGAAAAAGAGGAGGGGTTCCTGGGACTTTTTTTGCCTCTCTTTTGCCTACCTGTTCGCTCTTGTGGTGAAGGAGGAAAATAGTCTCAAGTAACTCAGTTGGTAGACCATCAGGCTCATAATCTGAAGATCCAGGGTTCAATCCCTGTCTAGGCACTTAGCTTTTAAGTGGCCTTGTGTGCCAGGAGCCAAATGATTCCTGGTGCTGTCCACCCGTCACATGCTGATTCTCAGAATCCATGGCCATTTCCTAGAAAGGCTCCTTTCCTCATGTTGCCGGCAGATAACTTCCTGAGGCCAAGCAACAGCGGGGGGGTCCGTCGCCTGGTGTGCCACGCCAATAAACACACCAGGGTGGAGAAGCAAACCAAGTTTATTTGAGATCTCAAAGCGGTGCAGGGAGATTGACTCAGATCAAGCACACCTAAAACAAGCAGTCTGTTCCTTTATACCATGAGAACTTTTCTCACTGACTAACAATCCCCTGTTTCCCCTCCCTCCTCCTCCTTCCTCCCCCTGTAGCAATTACGTAAGCGCAGGTGCATTAAGTAATCTTGGCCGCGGCAGCTCGTTAGTAAGTTTTCCTTCTGCAAGTTATCTTGTCCTTCTGCTAAAGGTGCACAGGCCTCATTATTTCTGCTTTAGACCAGTTGGAACTGTTGCAACTGATAACGGCTGTTACACCTGGCCTTTTAGATCGATTAAAGTTCAAACATGGAGGGACTCTTGTCTGCTGAGGCCTAAAACCAGGAAGGCTCCATACTCTTGTGGCCTTCCACCCTCCCAAGTTACGTAGGGTTATGCTTAGTGACACCAACAACTCCCTTCTTTGAGAATACTCAACAAACTTTTGGCTGAGTGTTCTCACATTTAAAGGATAACGTGATTAAGCTTCAGGGAGCTGAAGTGCTTTACAGCAAGCAAGCAAGAGAAGAGTAACAATACACAACACCACACCAGTGAGCAGGAGGTGAACAATGCCTTTTCCTATTTTTTCCAGGTTGAGTAACCAGCCCCAGAGGTAATTAGAAATAGTGGGTTTCCTTTCCTGGGCCTTTCACTGTTCAAAAGACTGTTTGGCTGACAGGATGTGCATTTTAATATCCTGTGCGCTTTCTGGGACATAAGTACAGCATTCATCCCCTATAAGGGTGCACACCCAGCCCTGGGAAGCCACACTTCCACCCAGGAAGTGTCCAAGTATGTCTTCATGATTACAGATCAGATGGTATTTCTGATGCGTTTGTAAGGGCAGTGGGCCAAGTCTGGTACTTAAGATCACTTCAAATGGCCATTAGCTGGTAATTCAGGAAATTCCGAATTTTTAAACATACTAGATTCCACTGCAATGCCTTTCCAGCCTCAGTGATATTTAATACCATTTTTCCTTGGTGTGGTACTATAATACACCTGTTATTTAACTATTCTTAGGTACTTTTAAAAGGCATTAACATTAATAGCATAGGAGGGGGGTTACATTATTAGTTACTTTCTAGGACACAGGGCGCAGCCTGTAGAATAAACCCCAAGCTTTAATTAATACCACATTTTTAAGCATGGGTCCCATAAATGTTCTTCTGCCAGTGTATAATTCTTTGTTTCTTTACCAGGGTCAGTTATTAATGTTCTTTTTAGTCAGGAATTCCTGGACTTTGCCAATTTTTGAGTGTTTCTTTTTATTTTCCGAAACAGTCGTGGTGCAGCATCCTTGTACTTTTTTTCTACTGTTCAGAAGGCACAGTGGAGCTATAAGGTGAAATAGGCTAATTATCAGTAGGAGAATTTTCCCGATGTGGAGGGGTTTTTTTGCAGTGAGAATTTTGGGTTCAAGCAGTCAGTTTTTGGCACTTCACAGTGGTGTTGGTAGGTAGCAGGACTTAATAAGGGCCTTTTCAGGGTGTAGCCAGAGCAGTTTTTCATTGGTGGACCTTTACATCAATCCTGTCTTCTGGTTCCAAGGAGTGGCAGGGCTGCTAGGGTCTTTGGGTAGCCCTTCTTTACCTGTGAGAAAAGAAACTTAACACATTTTATTAGTGCCTGGCAATGTTTTGCAAATCTTATAGCTGCGTGGGCAAATTCAAGCCTTTTTTTTCTGGTTGTTAGCCAAGTTTTAACTGTGAGCAGTGTTTTTGAATGGAGTTAGTGTTTTATCTATAGCCTGAGCTTGCTATTTTATTTTATTTTTTCAGTTAATTTATTTTGGTTTTTTTTTTCTTGGCTTTTTTTAACCTGCAAAGTAAACTTCCACTTTTTACTTATACACCTTCTTTTCAACAATGAAGACATAAACATTGTCATTATACAGTACATTAGTCTTATTATTTAATATATGCCACACACACCCTTTTACTAAAATAACCTTATTACAGAGCTTTGGAGCAACAAGCTAGGACAAGCACACCCACTTTGAGGAGTTTACTCAATACAACCTTTAGTCCAATAGCCTTTCACCATCCCCAGCCCTCTGGCTAGAAATCTGAGGTAGCCAGAAAGATCCCATGTACAATATGGGGAGTGGGTTAACTTTTCATGTCTTTGCTTTCAAAGACTGTTGGTATGCAAATTTTAACAAAAATTTTGCAATTAACAGTTTGACCAATAAAGTTTCTTTTTCTTACTTAAGGAAATGCATTAGACTTTAGTATATTACATTCTTTTGATTTATCTAAACACTTTGCATTTTAAGTTGAACAAAACAAGTATTTGCATTTTAATTTAACATTTTGGTTTGATCATAAAAATATTAAACACAAATTCCGGCCACAAGACAAACACCACAAGACAGAACATAAAACATGATTTCTGTTGTACCAGTAAATGCTTGGTACGTTGAATGCTGTTTAGCTGGCATTAGTTTTTTTTTATTATTTGAAAGACAAAAAAGAGAGGTCTACTGACCCCTTCTGGGCAGACAATCATTGCTTGAAATATACAAATACTCTTGTTGGCTTCAGGCAAAACAGAGGAATTACCCCATAGATTTTTGTATTTGTTTCATAGGCAGCCCAGGTTTTCAATTACATAACACTGTATACATTCTTTAGCTAATTCAACTAAATTGTTTAGCCAAACCAAATGATTGCAATCCAATAACTTTTCTGCCTGAATTTATTTACAAACATTTCACAGACACCAAAAACTTTTTTTCTTCAGCATTTTTACAAAGTTTAACTGCTGTTTTGTTCAGCAACTACAGAGTTAACTTCTTACTCTTCCTTAAATTACTTGCTTGTCTTCCAACAGCCACTTTTATCAACTTAAATTACCATTTCAAGTAAGTCCTGGGTATTTGAAATTTTCATGCTTACACTTCCTGACTTTTTCCTTCCAATACACCCTTAAAGATTTCCAACCTGCTTTTCAATTTTTCTCTTTTTTTCTGTTGCCTGCCTGGGCCCGATTTTGCTTTTTTTGCTGAACCGTCCCTTCCATGGGAACCAACTTGTTTTACTACCAGTTTAGTTAGGAGGGTGGGCTTCTCAACTAGCCCCCACCCCTCCTGGTCTCTTCCCTTAAACATTCTTACTCACAAGACTACCCGAGTCCTTCTTCATGAGGCTTGCCACCTGGACAAAAACACATGGCCCATTGGGCAAAGGCCATTTACTTAACATATAATTTAAAGGACTATTTTTAGAGGGTTTACCCAGAGACTTATTCATCTGTTTGACACTTAAACAGAAAAGAGAATTACACAGAGAGCAGAGGGAATTACAATTTAAGCCAGACTTTCCCACTTTTATACACTGACCGCTACAGGGGACGGGACAGAAGGATCTCAATTCGAACTCAGAGCTTCCTCGCACGCATGGCTTCCACTCCAAGGAATTACGAACGAGAGGTTCAGTTCTGCCCACACTCCTAACGCCCAAATGAACACAGCAAAAAAACAACAGTAACCGGTTAAACAGAACAGAACCAGAACCAGATAGCGTTTTCTTATCCTCTTAGGACTTACTTTTACTCATGCAATTCTCAACATATAACACCAACAGTACCAAGCAAAGCAAACACAAAATAACAAGGGTAAAACAAATAGATGGTGTAAATTCTGCAGGGCTCCCCCCTTCTTAATTGCTCACCAAACTGTGACAAATTTCTGTTACCAATCTATTCCTCGTGTCAGGTGATCAGGCTGACACTACAGGATCGTTGGGGGAAGATAAAGAAAACACACCATATAACTGTATTTTAAAGATCCATTAATAAAATAATAAAACAACAACGGAGAGTGTTGGGAACGCTCCCTCATCACTCAGGAAAACATTAATGCCTCAAGCCCCTTTCATACCCACACACGTACGTCCAGACTGGCCACTTCTGTGTATAATGTTCAGAGAAGGGGGGAGAGGTGGATTGGAGATTATCCTGTATACAGCTTGTCCAGAATTTCTAACATGCTTCCGCTCTTTGGAGGGCTGTTCTCTTGCACCCTGGAATCTTCTACAGCGTTTCTTTCAGAGATTCCAGTCCAGGTTGGCTGCCTGTGGCTTTTTCAGTGTCACCAAGCCACACTGGCTCCGGGGTCACAAAGGCACACTGTTGGATTTTACTGGACAGTTAAGCTTTGCAAATGTAATCTTAGTTCTGTAACTTGTATTGCCTTTGGTTCGCCTCTGTCTATATTTTTTCCTTCACAGCCAGCTGGGGCCGAAAGCAGCCCCTCCCTGCACCAAGCACAGTCCGCGCCGATTTCTGACCCTGAACGCAGAGCAACCCCCCCCCCCCTTCATCCCTAGGCCAAGATGATTTTTAAATTAACCCGTTCCTTTTCTTAATAGACAAATTTGCTCACCCTGTGTCAGGGCTTTTTGGTGATTAAACACTCCTCTTAGATGTATGATCTTATCTAGATTGAAGTACCTTCTAGTGGGCATTGTTTAAATGGATTTTCACGCGTGTAAATATTCCAATTCTCTAAATACCTGCAGGTTGTTGAACTATAATGTACGTACATGTAATATGCTGGGGTACCCTTAGGGGGTGAGATGGAATGTTTAGACTGCTCCCCACCCATTTTCCACTTACACACACAGGGAGGATGCCCAGTCTGCGCTAGCGGCTCATAAACTAAGGATTTTTCCTTACAGGGTACTCACACAGGAGAGGCTAACGAGGATGGCCACGACCCTCCTACACCTCCCTTCAGCAAAGAGCGTCGGCTAGTCTCTGGGAGATGGCGCCGCTTACTCTGATTGCATCCAGTGAGATGATCAGACTGTTAGTAGCCCACACAGAAAGGAAAGGGGAAGGGAAGATGGGTACACACACTCCTAGACCCAGGCAGCTTCCTCACCGGACGATGCCAGGCCAACTTAGCCCACCATGGGTCGGACCTCCTAAAGATCCACTAGTTACTGGGCTTGTGTTAGAGTAGTCCTGGTCACGAGCTTTTGCTTCACAGGGTACTCTGGGCGTCTTCTGGTAACAGTCATTCACACTGGCCCCCAGTACCATTCTGCATCTGATCTTGCTATTTAGCTACAACAGGGAGAGAGTGCACTAGGACATAGGGTCTCCTCTTTCTAGACAGGTCCCTCCTTTGTTCCTGCACTATCCCTAACCTGCTTTTGGATCCTTGCACTCTGCCAGACAGAGGGAAGAACTGGAGCTACAGTGGGGTATTTTTACAAGAGCTCTCCATACAAACAGCTTCAGAAGCTACCCATTTGCTGACAAAACAGGAGTAATTGGAGGATCGTGTTATAATTAAGTGATCCTTCCGGTGGCCATCTTTCTGGTCCTCTAGTTGATATTGAGGCCAGTCTACTATACAGAACTTTTTAGTTTGCTTTTAGTTAGTGGATCTGATCCAAGCACTTCCCAATTAGCTAGAATGCATTCTAAGGGTGTACACCGTGCCCTGCCTGTACTCTGTCCCTGCCCCATATCCTAGGGTGACACTGGGCGTCCCCAGGTCATAACAGGCAAATATCCAGACCACTGGACTGTTCCTACCTTATCCAAGGGACCAGTTCCTCACCGTCGCCCTCAACTGCTTCTCCACTACTTGAGCGCGTTGCACCGTTGTGCCCTCTGGGGTCAGTCAAACTGCATCTCTGCCGAGGCCCCCGGTGAAGTCACCGGTGCGCGCTGGGCGTAGGTCGTCGCCGCAATCCGTCGACCACCAGAAGGGATCCAGGCAAGGCTAATTTTAGCCTCAATGCCCCACGTTGGGCGCCAAGAACTGTTGCCGGCAGATAACTGCCTGAGGCCAAGCAACAGCGGGGGGGTCCGTCGCCTGGTGTGCCACGCCAATAAACACACCAGGGTGGAGAAGCAAACCAAGTTTATTTGAGATCTCAAAGCGGTGCAGGGAGATTGACTCAGATCAAGCACACCTAAAACAAGCAGTCTGTTCCTTTATATCCATGAGAACTTTTCTCACTGACTAGCAATCCCCCGTTTCCCCTCCCTCCTCCTCCTTCCTCCCCCTGTAGCAATTACGTAAGCGCATGTGCATTAAGTAATCTTGGCCGCAGCAGCTCGTTAGTAAGTTTTCCTTCTGCAAGTTATCTTGTCTTTCTGCTAAAGGTGCACAGGCCTCATTATTTCTGCTTTAGATCAGTTGAAACTGTTGCAACTGATAACGGCTGTTACACTTGGCCTTTTAGGTCGATTAAAGTTCAAACATGGAGGGACTCTTGTCTGCTGAGGCCTAAAACCAGGAAGGCTCCATACTCTTGTGGCCTTCCACCCTCCCGAGTTACGTAGGGTTATGCTTAGTGACACCAACAGCATGAAAGATAGAGGGGGGAAAAGAAAGCAAGAACATACAAGCTAGAGAAGGAAAGGAATGAAAAAGAACAAAGAAACACAAGCGGTAGTTGAAGCTGGAATGGGACAGTCAGAGAAAGGACAGACTGACCCGTTAAGCAAGGTTGCACCCCAGATTCTCCATGTTGGGGGGCACAGGCCCCCTATTTCCATCCTGGCCCTGCTTGGGAGGACCATGCATAGGTGCCTATTGACATCCCCATGCTCCGTGAAGGGGGGCAAGTCCCCCCATACCCTCAGAGCCGCTCAGAGCGGGTTCAGGCCCCGGTGAAAAAAATTTTCAGGCCCCCCCAGCAAGAGTGGACCAGCTAAACAGGGCAATGAAGCCAGGGAAGCCAGGCCCTGAGCCCTCGTCTGGACCACTGGGCCCCAGTAATTTGTACTGGCTTTCCCCTTGCATGGTAATGGTGGTACACTCATGCACTGCCACGCCTTTTAGTATCATGACTATTTATCTGTACAATAGCAGCATCTACGCGAGCGGGGCAGACTCAAACCCCGTTGTGCCAGGGGCTGCACAGACACAGAGAAAGTCCCTGCCCCAGCTGAGATCAGGGCCTCGTTGGGCCAGGCGCTGCCCAGACACAGCGAGAGAGAGGTCATGCTCCAGAGAGTTTACAGGCTCCATATCCAAAAAGTGGGAGGAGAAACAGAGGTCCAGGGTCACACAGCAGCACTGAGAGTAGAACCCAGGAGCCTTAGCTCCCCCTGCTCTAACCACTAGACACCACTCTGCTCCCAGAGATGGGGCTAGAACTCAGGAATCCTGGCTCCCCAAAAGGGGGGGAGTGGGGTCTAGTGGTTAGAGGAAGGGAGGCTGGGAGCCAGGACTCCTGGGTTCCATTTGCAGTGCTGAGATCAGGCACTAGTGCTCCGAGCATGTGCTTGGGGCAGCACTTTCCAAGGGGTGGCACTCCAGCCCCTGCCTCCCCTTTTTTTGGAGGGGGGGCACGCAAAAAGCCAGGAGCCAGCCCTGAACCAAGATGGTCCCTGTCAGCTGAGGCTTTCAGGCTGAGCTGGAACTGACACTGCAATTCTGGCTTCAGTAGCAAGATGGCGCTCATGGCACCCTGAGGTGCACAGGCTGGACTGCAGTTCAGGCTGCCCTGCCGCTGGAGAGCCGGAGCGTCACCCCCGTAGGGCGGCTCTAGGCACCAGCAAAGCAAGCACCTGCTTGGGGCAGCCCATTTGCAAGGGCAGCATGGGAGCTGAGAACCAATAGGGGGCTCTGGGAGCTGTAGTTTCTTCGTTAGCTCCCTGCCTATAGAGCAAGGTCTGGAGCAGGAAAAGAACTACATTTCCCAGCATTCCCTTGGCCATTACTAACTGGAAAAGATAGAGGGGGACCTCATGCGGCAGCGTGCCGTGAGTGGAGAGTTGTACTGCCAATGGTAGGAAGACCATATTTTAACATTCAAAACAGGCCACTCCAAGGGGAGGGAAGTCCCACCCTGCCACCATCCACTCCCTCCGACTGCCCCCCCCCCAGAAACCCCAACCCATCCAAACCCCCTGCTCCCTGATCACCCCCTCCTGGGACCCTTGCCCCAGCTGCTCACTAGGACCCCACCCCCTATCTAAGCGCCACTGGTCCTTGTCCCCTGATTGCCCCCTCCCAGGACCCCTGCCTCTAACTGCCCCTTGGAACCTCAGCCCCTATCTAAGCCTCCCTTCTCCTTGTCCCAAACAGCCCCCTCCTGAGACCCTCCCCAACTTCCCCCCAGGACCCCACTCCCTACCTGTCCCCTGACAAACCCCTGGGACTCCCATGCCAATCCAACTGCTGCCTGTCCCCTGACTGCCCCCCTGAACTCCTGACCCATCTACCCCCCTTCTTCCTGCCCCGACTGCCCCCTCAAACCTCCACCCCATCCAACCTCTGCTGCTCCCTGTCCCTTGATTGCCCCCCTGGAACCCGATGCCACTTCTCCAACATCCCAGCCCCCTTACTGTGGAACTCAGATCAGCTTGTCTGGCTCCATGCAGCTCCAGAAACACTGCTGCATACATGCTGCCGTTCTCCCCCACAGAGCCCACAGCCCCCCCCAACACACACACTCCCTACCTTCCAGATTTGAACACCTCAAAATTCAAGAGTGCTCAAGCTCAGTTTTGGCAGCTGGTCCTTCATTTCTCCCAAATCAAACATACTGATCCACTGTAACTTGCTGTAGAAAAAGTAGGATGAAATTGAGCAAGAAATGCTTCCCAGAGGTTTTTAGGACTGGAATTGCTATTTTCAACAGCCATTGCCTTTGTTTGCTTGTTTGTTTAAAAGGAAGACAGTGATATTGCATTGGCAAATTCCCCATAAAAAGAAAGAGTGGAATAAAAGAATAATAAAGGCACCTCAACTTTTCCTCATTTATGGAGGACAATCTGATAATATGCATCCAGATATCCTCCAATCACACAAGCTGAAAATTGTTCCACTTTACTGCACTTTTATAACCATATGAGAACCAATCCTGTCTGTGTTTTTGCACATCCAAAATTACTGCTGAATGACCTGCCCTGGGAGTGAGTTACCAGTGACCCAGGGCTGCGGCGGAAGAAGGGTGCAGGTGGAGGTGGGGGAGAGCCCAGGGGTGGGGCGGCAGGAAGTGGGGGGCACTGGTGGGGAGGAGCCCAGGGCTGGGGCAGCAGCAGGGTGGGGGGAGGGCACTGGTGGGAGGGAAAGGGAGTAGCCCAGCGCTGGGGCAGCAAGGGGTGTGGTGGGGGGTGAAAGCCCAGGCCTGGGGCAGCAGGTGGGTGCGAGGGGGGACTCCAGAGCTGGGACGGGGGGCAGACAACATTTTTTTGCTTGGGGAGGCAAAAAACCTAGAGCTGGCCCTGATCCCATGATTAGGGGGCTGGAAGACAGGGCAGGGGGTGAGGCTGCCTGTAGGATGAGGGGACCAGGTGGGACAGGCATTTTGGACAGGCCATCTTCCCATCAAAGGAGGAAGAGCCCAAGGAGGAGGGCCGGGCAAGAAGCTACAAGCAGGGAAAGAAGCAGAGCAGGCAGGCAGCTCCCCTTAGAGCAAAAGAAGGGATTGGTCCAAGCCCCCGCAAAAGCAGACTAGAGAGCAGACCAGCAGCAAAAAACCAGGGAAGGTCAAGAAAGCACAGAACCTTGTAAGCCACAAGTAAAGTTTCAGAACTAAACTTTACTTTTTCTCTGTTGGCCCCATCATCAGGGGGAATGAGAAAGGTGCCAAGAACTACAGGGCCTACAGAAAAGAGCAGTCATACAGACACAGGGAAAAAACTGCTTTGGTCAAAACCAACCACATAACTGCACGCTTTATCAAACATACCCAGCCCACTGACCAGCACTCCCCAAGACTTTTGTTTTCCTGTCTTTTCAACCAATCATCAGGGGAGAGCATGAACACAGTCCCCCACTACCACAAATTATGCAGTCAAGTTTCCCACATTTAAGGAAATTGCAGAGATCAGCACACCCACAGTGCAATAGATGAGCCTCACCCTGAGAAACCCACCGTCATGATCATGGTATCTCCTCTACTAGGTAAGTATGAGCTCCTACTGCCCAGCCGCCACTCGCCCTCGCTCTCCCCAGACTTAAAAGGCATGGGGCGGACTGCCGTGCCCCAACCCCCGGCCTCGCCCACACCATCCCCCACTGCTGACAGCTGCCCCGCCGTGTCCTCAAAGCCCCTTCCTTCTCCACGCCGAGCTCCCGGTGCCAAAGTCAGGCCCTGCTGGGCAGCCTGCCTCCGCTCCCACAATGCTCTGCTCACACACGCATCTGCATACACACTCATTTGGCTCCGCCCCTCTGCTCGGGCCCCTTCTCCTGCCTGCCAAGGGCCAGGGCTCTTGCTTGCCCTGTAGTTGTAGCCAGGTCCCGTCCCAGGCATCCAGGCTATCAGAGAGACGACATGGACCACCTGCTGCCGGGGAAAGGGTGCAGCTTGCATTTTGCTTCTCTCTCTCTCTCCCCACCGGAAGTTGGTCCAATACAAGAAAGACCTCCCCTGCCTTTTCTCACGCCAGTTTCTCCTCAATGCAGAAGGTCAGGTGTTGTCAACCACTCTCCAGAAACTGGAAGGCCACTCGATCCCTTTTCTTACCTGCCAAGTGGGGCTGAGTGCACTGGCAGGCATCGCCATTTGAAGAAGTGGAAGCGTGGACAAATGACCAGGGTGGAGGATAAAAATATTACTCAGGCAGACAGGAGTGAAATCAGGAAGGGCAACTCATGCTTGGAGTTGCAGCTAGCAAGAGATGTTAAGAGTAACAATAAGAAGGGTTTCTTCAGATATGTTAGCAACAAGAAGAAAGTCAAGGAAAGTATGGGCCCCTTACTGAATGAGGGAGGCAACCTAGTGACAGAGGATGTGGAAAAAGCTAATGTACTCTGTGCTTTCCCTCCCCCCTCCCGCCCCCCTCTGCATGAACAAAATCAGCTCCCAGACTGCTGCACTGGGCAGCACAGCATGGAGAGGAGGTGACCAGCCCCCTGCGGAGAAAGAAGTGCTTCGACACTATTTAGAAAAGCTGGACGAGCACGAATCCATGGGGCTGCATGCGCTGCATCCGAGGTTGCTAAAGGAGTTAGCGGGTGTAATTGCAGGGCCATTAGCTATTATCTTTGAAAAGTCATGGTGATCGAGGGAGGTCCCGGATGACTGGAAAAAGGCTAATATAGTGCCCATCGTTAAAAAAGAGAAGAAAGAAGGAGGATGCGGGGAACTACGGGCCAGTCAGCCTCACCTCAGTCTCTGGAAAAATCATGGAGCAGGTTCTTGAGGAATCAATTCTGAAGCACTCAGAGGAGAGGCAAGTGATCAGGAGCAGTCAGCACGGATTCAGCAAGGGCAAATCACACCTGACTAACCTAATTGCCTTCTGTGAGGAGATAACTGGGTCTGGGGATGAGGGGAAAGCAATGGACTTGTTATTCCTTGACTTTATCAAAGCTTTTGATACAATCCCCCATAGTATTCTTGTCGGCAAGTTCAAGAAATATGGCTTGGATGAATGGACTATAAGGTGGATAGAAAGCTGGCTAGATTGTCGGATTCAACGGGTAGTGATCAATGGCTCCACGTCTAATTGGCAGCCAATATCAAGCGGCGTGCCCCAAGGGTCGGTCCTGGGGGCGGTTGTGTTCAATATCTTCATTAATGATCTGGAGGATGGCGTGGACTGCACTCTCAGCAAGTTTACAGATGACACTAAACTGGGAGAAGCGGTCAATACGCTGAAGGGTAGGGATAGGATACAGAGAGACCTAGACAAATTAGAGGATTGGGCCGAAAGAAACCTGATGAGGTTCAACAAGGACAAGTGCCCAGTCCTACACTGAGGACGGAAGAATCCCATGCACTGCTCCAGACTAGGGACCGGATGGCTAGGCAGTAGTTCTGCAGAAAAGGACCTAGGGGTTACAGTGGACAAGAAGCTGGATATGAGTCGACAGTGTGCTCTTATTGCCAAGAAGGCTATCGGCATTTTGGACTGTATACATAGGGGCATTGCCAGCAGATCGAGGGAGGTGATCGTTTCCTTCTATTCGACATTGGTGAGGCCTCATCTGGAGTACCGTGTCCAGTTTTGGGCCCCATACTCCAAGAAGGATGTGGTAAAACTGAGAAGAGTCCAGCCTAGGGCAACAAAAATGATTAGGGGGCTGGAAGACATGACTTATGAGGAGAGGCTGAGGGAACTGGGATTGTTTAGTCTGCAGAAGAGAAGACTGAGGGGGGATTGATCGCTGCTTTCAACTACCTGAAAGGGGGTTCCAAAGAGGACGGATCTAGACTGTTCTCAGTGGTACCAGATGACAGAACAAAAGGAGCAATGGTCCCAAGTTGCGGTGGGGAAGGTTTAGGTTGGATATTAGGAAAACCCTTTTTCACGAGGAGGGTGGTGAAGCATTGGAATGGGTTCCCTAGGGAGGTGGTGGAATCTCCTTCCTTAGAGGTTTTTAAGGTCAGGCTTGACAAAGCCCTGGCTGGGATGATTTAGTTGGGGATTGGGTTGGACCAGATGACCTCCTGAGGTCCCTTCCAACCCTGATATTCCATGATTTTTAAGCTGTTTTCGTGTATCAAGGTGAGCTGCAGCTCAGCGAACCCCAAGGATCTGAGGCCAGCTACTTTGCAGCAGAGGCAGACCAAGCAGCAGGTACAATGTGGGGTCGCACCCCGGCCGGCAGATAGAATCTCATGTCCGAGATCCCGGCTCCTGTTCCTTTGCAAAGTGTGCTCTTGCTCTGGATATGAGCTGTGGGCCAAGTGGCCTCTGGCTTCTCGTCCGGGCTCTGTCCTCCATGCGCCTGGGCATCAGCGGGACTATCTCAGGAGAGCAGCTTCCCCACCCCCGCTGCATCCCAATCTCTGCCCAGCTGGGGAAGGAAAAGAGGCAGCCCGGAGATAAGACTCTTTTGAGCACTGGAGACGGCCGGAGCATCTTTGTTGCATAGCCACAGTGCACTGCTCGCAGCGAAACGAGTCCCTGGTCAAGGGGCTGGTTTTGCTCCCTGTGTCCCCGGTTCCCATGATCCAACTCGGGCTGTCAATCGGTTCAATTCCATTTCCTCTAAAAGCTAGCGGTTTAGCGGGCTGTGAGAGTACTCACCCTGACTTGTGGTAGCATACTTGGTTGCCCTGGCAGCGCCTTTGCCGTGTGTTCTCTGTACTTTGCTTTCTCTTCAGTTCGTATAAATCTTTTGTCTTTTACTAAAGATTTCCGTGGAGAGGAACATTTATGAGTTTGTACCCAATTTTTTGACGCTTTGCTTTGGCGAGGCTGTTCCCTGTTGTGAAAAAAACAGAAGGATGCTACCTGAACTGGTGTCAGTGGCTCAAGCTTTTCTATTAGTGTATGAAAACAACTCAGAGCTCTGAAAATGATTGTTTGGGATTTTCTGCCTCTCTCTTTTTTTTTTTTTGAGCTCATCGTGTTAGTGAGATGGCTTCCTAGCTAGCAGGGGACTGTTTTGTGATGTGTATTCTGCTGGCTCTTTGGCTTCGTAAGTTTTTGGTTATCACGATTGAAGAGCAGCAAAGAAATGCCTTGTTGTTTGTGTTAAGGTTTGGTTTGTCCTAAGAGTGTATGGTTTGGAGTCATTTGTAACTCTTGGGTTAGTTATTGGCAACAGCTTATTTTTGGGCCCCTGAGTTGAAAGGCTGCTCTTGCAGATTTTAGTTTGTCATTGTTGGAAGGTCAGTCAAAGAGCTGCTTTCTTTATCTAGTCCATGACGGTTCTTACACCGCCCTCCTTAATATACCTTCCAGAAGGTGATTGCATGGTTTCCCTCATCTCCCCACAGAAGAGAAATTGTCCATCCCTTTCCTGTTGGGAAAACAGCAGTGTTTTCAAACGTTTTGCTCAGATGAGGGATAGTTCATAGGAGCAGAAGAGGAGGAAGGTTGTGGCCCTTTGAGTCAGATTCCTAGCATTTAAGGCCTGAAGGAAGCAGCCGATCACCTCAGAGGGACTAAGGGGCACCAATGCCCCAAAAACGAGGAACTGCTTTGATGCAATTGACTGTATGTTTGAGATAGTTGTGTGGGAAGGAGCAGAAAAGAGCATCGGGGCTGCGGAATAGCGCTTGCATAGGCTTTCTTTGGCTACGTCTACACTACAGGATAAATTCATATTAGCTTAAATCGATTTTATAAAACAGATATCAAGTCGATTGTGTGCATCCACACTAGGCACATTAATTCGATGGTGTGCGTCCATGGTCCGAGGCTAGCATCAATTTCTGGAGCGGTGCACTGTGGGTAGCTACTGTAAAATAATGAGGCCAATAACGTTGATTTGCATCCACACTAACCCTAATCAGATATAGTAATATCGATTTTAGTATTACTCCTCTCGTTTTGTAGGAGTACAGAAATTGATTTAAAGAGCCCTTTAAATCGATATAAAGAGCAGTGTAGTGTGGACGGGTGCAGCGTTAAATCGATTTAATGCTGTTAAAATCAGTTTAACAGCGTAGTGTAGACCAGGCCTTTGCCCTGGTTTGCTGTAAGAGTTAAGAGTGAGAGATTGGTAGTCACAGGTCAGTGGGTGGATTTATGGAAATTAGAAGTCTAGAGGGGAAACCAGTGAGAGGAAGGCATCTGCAAGACATGTCTGTCTTTGAACAGAATTGTGTGTTAAGGGTTCTTGCTTTGAATACTTCCACTGGAGTCATTTCGGGGAAGTGAGTCAGTCTCCCGTAGAGTTCCCTAGTTATGGTGTTTGTTGCGTGTCTGGGAGCTTGTCCTGGTGAGGTAGAAATGGGTGGGCGAAGGGGTGTGTGTGCGTGGCAGAATATCAGCATTGCTTTTTGATGCTCAGATCAAAGCATGGTGTCTCTTCTGATCAGTGTAGTCTGTCATATGTCCTTACGGTGAGAACTGTCTATTAGCTTGATTTTTGAAACAAGAGATTTAGAATACAAGAACTTGTTTTGTTTACCCCATGCATCAACTTGGTATTGTAATGTCTCCAGGAACGCTGTATCTTTTCTGGGGAAAACATTGTGATTAGAAAAACAGAAAAAGGTTGAACTGTGATGATCTTTCTTTCAAGCAGATTTTTTTGAAATAGTAAAAACATCTGGTGTCTTTAGTGTTTTTGTTTCTTTACGATAAACACAATACAGTTATGGTTTTTTGGGAAGTGTTTTGTGAGTCTGCAGATGTGAGAGGTTCTTCTTTGTCTTGCTAGAGAATTATTTAAGAAGCTGGACTCCTTCTTTCTGCTGTGAGTCTTTTCAACAGTATGAGGGACAAATGCTTTCCAGACTCTGGGTCTGTTGGGGAGATGGTTGTTTTTTTGTTTTTGTTTTTCTTGGGGTGGGGGCTTGGTAATATTTGAGATTACATGTACATCAACAACTGCATGAGTTGCAAAGACTTCTTCCCACCCGACATACGTTCTATATATCTTGGTTAGTAAGATCGAGACAAGGCACTAGGTGTCGTGCTGCACCCGGCACACAGGGGCCCCAATCCTGATTTTTTCCCCCCAAACCTACTGTAATCTAAATGCTAAATAATAACCCTTAACTTCTCATTATTGCCACCTTCACTATTGGAAAATGCCCAAAATCACGACAGTGGCTTACAAATCATGAGAATTATTTTTTTAAAAAATGTCAGGTGGGTTTATCTATCTTTCCCTTCTGGTTTTCTGAACCAGGCAAGCTAGAAACTTACCTTTCTAGTGCAGCCAGAGCCCTAGAGAGCAGGAGCCCCCGGCGTCTGGGGCTGGCAGGCAGTGGGGTTCCTCACGGTTGTGTATTCCACACTTTGATCTCATACACCAAGTATCAAGTGTGATCTCCTCAGGCACTAGAACAGCCTTAACATGAAGTCACAGACAGCCCCCTTGGGCACCCTGACTCTAGCTTGACACCCAGGTGTAGTAGAAGCTGCTGTAACATGCAAACTCTGTATGTCTGTCATGGTATAATTCCCCACTCTGAACCTTAGCGTCCAAAAGATGGGGTACCAGCATGAATTCCTCTAAGCTCAATTACCAGCTTAGTACTTGTAGCGCTGCCACCAAACAGGAATTCCAGTGCCTGGTACGCTCTAATCCCCCAAAAACCTTGCCCGGGGACCCCCAAGACCCAGACCCTCTGGATCTTAACACAAGGAAAGTAAACCCTTTCCCTCACCATTGCCTCTCCCAGGCTTCCCCTCCCTGGGTTACCCTGGAAGATCACTGTGATTCAAACTCCTTGAATCTTAAGCAGAGAGGAAAATGCACCTTCCCCCCTCCTTCTCTCTCCGCCTCCCAGACTCTCCCTGAGAGAGACAGTAATCCTAACACAGAGAGAAATTTGCCTCTCTCTCCCCCTTCCCTCCTTTCTCCCCACCAATTCCCTGGTGAATCCAGACCCCATCCCCTGGGGTCTCACACCAGAATAAAAAAAACAATCAGGTTCTTGAACAAGAAAATCTTTTAATTAAAGAAAGAAAAAACAGTAAAAATTATCTTTGTAAATTTAAGATGGAATATGTTACAGGGTCTTTCAGCTGTAGACACTGGGAATACCCTCCCAGCCTAAGTATACAAGTACAAATTAAAATCCTTCCAGCAAAATACACATTTGAACTCCTTCCAGCCAAATACACATTTGCAAATAAAGAAAACAAACATAAGCCTAACTCGCTTTATCTACCCAGTACTCACTATTCTGAACTTATTAGAGCCTGTATCGGAGAGATTGGAGAGAAACCTGGTTGCACATCTGGTCCCTCTGAGCCCCCAGAGTGAACAACAACCAAATTCTAACACCACACACACAAATTTCCCTCCCTCAAGATTTGAAAGTATCCTATCCTCTGATTGGTCCTCTGGTCAGGTGACAGCCTGGCTCACTGATCTTGTTAACCCTTTACAGGCAAAAGAGATATGAAGTACTTCTGTTCCATTAACTCTTAACTATCCATTTATGATAACGTACTTTAGGGCTAACCCTAGCCAAACAGCCGGGATCCCTTGCTTATGCTTAGAAGGCCTGCTGTCTCCCTGAATCCAAGCAGCATCGGGGGTGGGGACAAGAGTTTCTTCCTGACAGGGATTTTTATTCCATTCCCCCAGACCTCAAGCTGATAGGGGCAAGTGTTTGTGCAGGTCTCTGCTTCCTCGTGGGTGTGTGAGGGGGAGCAATCAGCCAAGTCTTTTGTCCACCTATAATCCACAGTGGCTTGTCTGATGTCTCAGTCAGGGCCTTCTCTTGTTGGAAAGGAGATGACGCTTCTTCTGGTAAACCAGCATTTCATACTTGGTAATGCTTCTCTCCTGACTGGTGGCAGAGTGGCAGCAAGGGGGTTTACAGCTTTAGTGCCAACACTTATATATCACCTTACAACATGGGCTATGGCTATTATAGGTGAGAAGAATGCATGCAGCAACTTACGAGCTTGTCATAAACACTAAACACATTTTTATGAATCTAATGCCTGTTTTAACAACAGTAACAAACAGGTCAGCAAGACTAGTTTTCAGCCATACGTTTGTCACTTTTCAGTAAGGCCCAGGGGCCTTGGCATGAGCTGGCACCTGGTCTGCCAGTGTCAGAAGAGGATCTTCCCTCTCTTGTCCATAGGTGTCTGTACTGGGAGCAGTACTGTTCAACTTATTCATAAATGATCTGGGGAAAGGGATAAACAGTGAGGTGGCAAAATTTGCAGATGATACAAAATTGCTCAGGATAGTTAAGTCCTAGGCAGCCTGCGAAGAGCCACAAAGAGATCTCACAAAACTGGGTGACGGGACAACCAAATGGCAGATGAACATCGGTGCTGTTAAGTGCAAAGTAATGCACATTGGAAAACATAATCCCAACTATCCCTATAAATTAAAAAACCTGTGCAAAATTTCAAGAGAACATTGAACACACTGGCCCCAAAAACAAATTGCCTAAAGAAAAGGGTTCGTATAACCAGTGATGAGCTTCGACAATATTAACACCAGGTTCCCTCCTCCTCCTCACCCCATGAGGGGGTCGTGGCCACTCCCCCGGACTTCTGCCCCATCCACCCCACCACGTTCCTTGATGCCCCCCGGGACCTCTGCCCCATCCACTTCCCTTCCCAGTCCTCTGACTACCCCCTGCCTACCCACCCAACCGCTCCTCTCTTTCCTGATTGCCCCCCAGGACCCCTGTCCCATCCAACCACCCCTTCTCCCTGTCCCCTGAGCACCCCAGGAATCTTTGCCCCTGACTGCCCCCCTCCACCCCATCCAACCCCTGCTCCTTCCTGACTGCCCCCCCAGGACCCTTGCCACCATTCAATCCCCCTGTTTCCTGCCTTCTGATCGCCTCACCCCTATCCACCTTCCCACGACCCCCAAACTCCCCTGTCCTCTTCCTACACCCTCTCCCTGCTCCCTGCCCCCTTATCATGCTGCCTGGAGCTGCTTGGCCAGGCCCAGCACCAGCATCAGCGCCACAGGGCCTGAGCCAGACTGGGCTGGGAGCTGTAACTGGAAGGCAGGGACCAGCACCAGCACCGCGGGGGCCAAGCTGTGCCGAAGCCACAGGGTTGGGACCCAGAATTGGCACCGCGGGGGCCGGGCCAGATCCGCGGGGCCAGGACCCAGCACCGGCACTGTAGGGACCAGGCTGGAGCCACGGGGCCAGGACCCAGGACCGGCGCCGCAGGGCGTGAGCTGGGCCAGGCCGGGAGCTGCAACTGCGGGGCTGGGCCCCAGCACCAGTGCTACAGGGGCCGGGCCAGGCCGGAGCCTCGGGGCTGGGACCCAGCACCGGCGCCACAGATAGCCACAGGACTGGAGCCAGGGGTACTCGGCTGGGGCAGGATCATGATGGGGCTGGAGGTGCTTTGCCGGGGATACAAGGCTGGAGGGAGCTGCTAAGCCGGCCGCACATCCCCTCCCCCCGTGGCCCAGCTTACCTGCGCCTGCTGCTTGTTTCAGGCTTCCTTTGAACATCTGATTTGCGGGAAGCAGGGGAGGGGGGCAGAGCATTCAGGAGAGGAGGGGGAAGTGAGCTTGATCTGGGGCCAGGGTGGAGTGCCGGAGCTTTTGTTAAATAAAGCCCTTATAGAACTGGTTGTCCTAGAACAACCGGTTCTAAAAGGACTTCTAAATTTAATAACCGGTTCCTGCAAACCGGTGCGAACTGGCTCCAGGGGAAGGCTTAAAAGCCACAGAGCAATTGAGGGTGGGGCAAGAGGAGGGGATTAATATTAAACATTGGGATAACTTTAATGTTAATAAGTACCCCTGTAACAATGTATAGTGTGTATGATTTGGGGAAAAAAACTTTAAGGTCAGATGGTAATGATGCTTCTCAGCTATTCCCTGTGCATAAACCTAAAGCTTAGCAAAGCAGAAAAAAACATTACAAATAAGAAGAAAAACTGAGGCACACCACCTCATGAATGTAATAACTGACCAGTGGGATAATTTCCCCTAAACCCTTAAAAGATGGGAGCCATTGAAACCTGGCCTGCTTATAGAACAAAAACACAAAGAAGTATGGGGGTAATTCCTTTGTTTTGCTTGCAATCAACAAGGATATTTGTAAAAGGAAGGGCTATTTTAAGAAATAATTTGCCACCCCAGAACGGGTAGAAACAAGTTCTTTTTGTCTTTTAGAAAATCAGGAAAAGCCGGTACCAGCTGAAGAGCAACCCAGAATACCATGGATCTACTGTCACACCAAAGATTGTGTTTTGTTTTTTATGTTTTACATTTTGGCTTGTGTTGTTTGTCTTGTTAGCATTGTTGTGTGTTATGTGACAAAAAAGAAAATACTGCATTAGGCAGAAAAGGATTACAAGCATTTTAACTGTATTTACAGAAACCAATGTTGCAGAAGGGCAGAAGTCAAGAAATGCCCATCTGTTAACAGGGAAACATCCTTAGGTGGTAAAGACACATAAAAAGGCAAAATATGCATGAGACACAAGGTTTATCTGTTGGTGGGAATAAAAGAATGGACATAAAAAAATTAAAGTACAAAGTGAAATTACCAAGGGACAAAAGGGTATGTAAAAACATTGGTTACTAAAAGAATAAGGACAGCCCTGCCTGACCCCCAGCTGTGAGGCAGGCACCCCCTGACCCACAGCCCAACTCCCCATCCAGCCCTGGACAACAGCAGCACCACCCCAGGCAGTGACAGCCAATTGTCTGCCAGCTGGTCAGAAACCATCACCCAGTGACAGACAGAAAACAGCAGTACATGCAAGCGGATTCGCCCTGTGAACATACCCCAGTGCTGCACCTTCTCACCAGGCAGGAGGCGGCACTGCTCCTGCGGTCTCTGTTCCTCCTCCTGGTAGCGGGAACCGAAGCCGGCCTGGCCTTGATCTGCTTCTCACAGGCGTGTGCCGCGCTCTGAGCGCACAAGGCCCTGATGGCTCCACTCAGCATCGCTGTCAGACAGTGTCACCTAGTGACCACCCAATATGCGACGAGTCTGTCAGAAAACACGAGGCAGACCAACAATAGCTGGTACCACCCCTCTTCTCAAGCAGCTCATGTCACTCCCACCAGCAACCACCCACCACTGCAGCACACACCCTGCACCTCAATTCGTCTTTCGGTCCCTTCCCCTCCCACCTCTAGATAACAAGAGCCACCAGTGTGAGTTCTAGGATGGGGACAGCAACATTTCCAGAAGAGAAAAGTTCCAAGAGCTGGTTCCAAACCCAGCCTGACAAACAGCCCAAGCACCCAATCAGCCTCCAACAGCCTCTCTCCAGTGTCTCTTTCCAAGTGCCCGGTGCCCCTTCCCCAGACTGCACAGGCCCACACAGACATGAACAACCCCCCCCACATACACACAAACACACACAGAACCATATACACATAAGGGAAAGCCACACAAAATATAGAAAGAACAAATCCACACCAAAATGTACAGCAAAAGCATACAACAAGAAAGCACAAAAACCACATACCAAAAGAATACTTAGCAAAAACCAATCTGCATGCAAAAATCATACACACACCAATGCACTCAAAACTATGCCAGGCATCCACCAAAATCACACAGGACCCACATGCACATCAACACAACAGATGAAAACCACATTAACATAGGCAGGTTTTGAGTCACACAGCTGGTTTGGGGAGCAAAGACTGAGGAGGAGTCGGGGGGCAGTGCTCTGGGCTCTGCCTGACCCCTCTTGACACAGGCGGCTGGTGGAGAGCAGAGCCGGGTAGATCTGTGGAATCTGCCCTGCTCTCTGTAAAGCAAGGAGACCTCAGTGTCTTCTGAGCTGGAACTGTGTTTTCTGCAGGATAAAATGATTGGTAGAAGCCGTTTGCTTAAAGAAAACTAGTACTCTAGGTGAGGTTTGAACTCACAACCTCAGCATTACTCCGCTCAGCACTGCTTTAGAGATACTGTAAACTAACTCACGGCACCATTGAAGTCAACATTCAGGGTCTTGTCTCCATGTTTCATGGATGGATGAGGGGTGGGAGGGTTGCATTAGCTAAAACAAACTGATATTTAAGGCTGCAGGATGGCAGCAGCAGAGGTGCGGAGCCTCCTTCTGTGTGATAGAGCTGGTTTCCCCCCTTTCATTGCTGAGGGGAAGGTTGGTGCTTTGAGCCCACCTGGTGCTGGAACATCCCATGAGTGAGATTAATGGGACTCTTGAGGAGGGAAGGGAAGTCTTTTCTATTCCTGCCTAGCTCCATTGGTCTCCTGTGTCCCTTTTGGCTCTCTGCTCCCCTGTTGGGGAGATGCAGAGACAAGCCCCCAGCTGAGTGAGTCACCGAGAGGCTGTGTCCCATGGAGTGTGTGTGGGAGAGGGGGAGGGTTGGATTGGGCTCAAGGGGAGAAGGTTGTGTGTGACAGTGTGTGGGGGAGGGGGAGGGTGTGTTCCTTAGGATATAAATGATGGAAAACACAGGAGTAGTGACAGTGAAGCCCTGTGTCTCAGTGTTATGACCCTGTGTGGTGCTGCCGTTCACCTTCCCCTCCTATGGTCTCATCTTTCATTGAATCCAGCATTTTTTCACCTATCATCACTACAGAGGTGTTGCACATGCCTCAGATACACAGTGTCCCTCTTAGAGACGCTGAGGACTGGAACTGATTTCAGCTACTGGACAGCTCTGCTAGGTCTTTATTCATTTGCACAGGAAAATGCTGAGTGTTTAAATTCATTTCAACCATCCCCATTCAGCGAACTCCTGAATATACTGGAGATGGGTCTGGAAATCGATCTTCATTCGAAAAAGTTTTCCAAGGGAATCACTTGGGCTACGTCTTCACTACCTGCCGTATCAGCGGATAGCAATCTATTTCTCGGGGATCGATATATCGCGTCTCATCTAGATGTGATATATTGATCCCCGAACGAGCTCCTATCGATCCCGGAACTCCACCAACCCAAATGGCGGTAGCGGAGTTGACATGGGGAACCGCGGACGTTGATCCCGTGCCGTGAGGACGGTAGGTAATTCAATCTAAGATACTTCGACTTCAGCTACGTTATTCACATAGCTGAAGTTGCGCATCTTAGATCGATTTTCCCCCGTAGTGTAGACCAGCCCTTGGATTGTAACTAGGAACCCATTATCCTGCAGCTGTTCTCTGAACAAAAATACCCTGTAGAGCCAAGAGCAGGAACAGTTTTTAACCTGGGGGTTACTAAACTTAATCTCTCTACAAACACCACAGCTTACAAACGCCCCACCCCCGCTCTGTGTCACCAGAGCACAACAACAACTCTCCTTGGAGCACACACAGCTCCCTAGCTCCCTGCCCATCAGTCTCTCCAACATTGCTCCAATCCCTTAAAGCAGGGTCTCAACCTCAATTTACCTTAGGGCCAGTGCCAGTCCTCCAATCCTCCCAGTGGGCCAATAATGTCACTCATACCACTCAGAACTCACCCTCCAAAACTCTGCCTCTCACCTGCCTAAGGGTCTGGGAGAGAGATGGGGGGAGGAGGTCTAGGGTTCAGGCCCTGGGTTGGGGTTGTGGATTGGGGTGTAGGAGGGGTGCAGGCTCTAGGGGGAGTTTGGGTGCAGAAGGGGTGAGAGGCTGGTCTCTGGGAGGGAGTTTGGGTGGGGGAGAGGTTCTAGGGTTCAGGCTGTGGGATGGAGTTTGGGTGCTGGGTGCAGGCTCTAGGCGAGGGTAGGGGGAATAGGAGGAGGGGTGGGGGTGCAGGCTCTGGGAGGGAGATTGGGGCGGGTGGGAGGGGGTGTGTGGAGTGAGGGAGTGCAGGCTGTGGGAGGGAGTTGGGGGGCTGGGAGGTGTGGAGGGGGTGCAGGCTCTGGGAGGACTTTGGGGGGAGGAGGGGGTATGTGAGGAGGGGGTGGTGGTGTAGGCTCTGGGAGGGAGTCAGGGGAGCGGCACTTACCTGGGGCTCCAAGGTAGGGCAGGCTAGGGGGCCTTTGTATGCTGCTGCCCCCAGGCATCACCCCCACAGCGTCCCATTGGCTGCAGGGGATTGGAGTGGGGGCAGCGCACAGAGACACAGCTCTGCCCCGCCCTGCCATGGGGAGAGGCCGGCAGCCACTGGAGCGAGCAGGCAGATGCTGCACTGCTGGGGCCCCTGGAGGGGAGCCCCTGGGGGCAGCAGGTGGGGCCAAGGAGTGACCTGGTCCCAAAACTGCTGAAGCCCCATGGGCAAGACATGGGAACCAGGACTGCCAGCCAGACAAACACCTTTAAGAGGAGGCGTCTCTCTCCCTGTCAAAAAATGATCTTCCTCCTTCAGTTCAGTGAGAGACTGAATTGCTCCTTATCCCGGCAGAGCCAGAGGATTGAAAGCAGCAACATCAAACCCCTGTGTAGCTCACAGGGATGGACATAAACACTCCCTGGTATCTGAAGAGATGTTCAGCTTTGCCTTTGGTCAACTATAAGGCGAAAGGGAAAGAAGGTGGCGCCAGATATAAAGAGTGAAACATGACACATCATAGTTATGCCCATGGTGGCTGCAAAATCTTTTTATGTACGTCTTCTTATCATCAGTGTATTGTATTCTCTGGAGTCTAGGCCTTGACCAAGAAATTTGTACCTTGATAAAATAATCAACTGCCCTTGGTGAAGGCAATGGACTTAACACCCACTGGGGTGTCCCTACACAGGTACAAGTACTAACAATAGTAGCTGCCTTTTAGCCATAGTTTTTAATTAGGGCAAATAATTGAAACAAACCTCGTTAAATCATTTCTCAGCCCGAGTCCTTCACCCACATTCCCTAGAGCATTGGGCCACCATGTGGACGTTTCATTTCCCGCCTCAATTTCACACAGAGACACAATTTCCTTTGTACAAATCCATGAGCAGCAAAACCTCCCTATGTCTCTGGTCTGAGCCAGGGTATTCGATTCTAGTGAACTCTTCTCTCCTGCGATGGTGATGGGCAGACAGAGGGGTCGTGGCACCTGCATCCCTGCCAGGGAGATATTGGCTCGGCTCTTTCTTTCTGCTGCTGTTGTTCGTCCATGAAACATCAAGGGTGGAACGCAAGGCTAAGCTCACACACCAATCCTCTGAAACATTTCAGTGCCCCAGAGAAATCCTGCCCCCAGCTATTGGAACGATGTGGTGGAGATTTGACTAGGAAAGAGACTGTCTGAATTGTCAGAGTGGGGAACGAACAACAATCTACAGCAATGTCATTAACACAAACACACTCTCATCCTGCTCCAGCCGGAAGGGAAATGGGCAGGAACTCTCGCTGTTCAGCCAAGGACACACTTACACTGATGCGCAGCCATGAGTGTGCTGGGGAAGCTGGTCTGAGCAAACAATTGGAATGACAATTCAGTGAGAACAGAATCATCATGTAGTGAAGCAATACATGTCAAGTAGTTGTGGCTGAGTGGTTAAGGCAATGGACTAGAAATCCGTTGCGGTTTCCCTGTGCAGGTTCAAATCCGGCCAACTACGCAGGCACTGTGTTGTTGGTGTTATTATTGCACTCTTAGTGCCTAAGCATCCACAGTGTGAACTGGAGCCAGATCTAGTTTCACTCTGTCTACACTTAAAACACTGCTATAGCTCTCTGGAGCAGACAGTGACTGGAGGGGTTTTCCCATCCCTGTAATAGCTACACTGACAGAACAGTTCTTTCTTTTCTTTAGCACTATCGAACCAGGGCTTAGGTCACCTTAACTCTATGGGTTTGGGGGTGGGGTCTCACCCTGAGAGATGTCGCTCTGTCAGTTCAGTGCCCAGCGTACACCAGCCCTTAGATTCTTCTTGGTATTTCAGTGCAGGCACTGACCTGTGAGAGGAAAACATCAGCTCACAAACACAGAGACTGAATTCCCCACATTTAATCTCGCTGCACTTTCCAGAAAGTCACAAAATTCAATTCATTCTTGCTAGGACAGAGTAAAAATAAGTGACACTAAGTTTTTGGCTTGGTTACATAAAATTAAGTGTTTAACTAATATAGTAAAAAAATCTGTACTGATTCCTCTAACTAACACCACAGCATAAAATAGGAACAGAGACAAATCTTGTCAGTGACAGCTAATTTCGCAAATGTTCTTCCCATTATTAATTTCCACGCTGCCCCCATTGGAGGTCTGGGCATCTCCAGTGTCGTTGCTCTGCAGTCACCTTCCCCTTAGGATTGTTCTCAGACATTCGCCTTTCTCTGCAGCGTGGGGCATGAGGTCACTTGCTGGAGGATGAATCTATGAATCTATTCCCAAATTTGGAAAATTGTGCGGTTCAGAATGTGAATAGTGACCCCGTCACCTTCCTGCACCTGCTCTACATTGCTCCCCAGCAGCTTCTCCCCCTGCAGAGTAACCCCAGCACGGCAGTGCAGCCGCCCAGGGTTCAGCAAGGGCCCCTGGCAAGGACAGTGGGTGCAGCTAACAGCCCGGTGTGCCTGGCAGTGAGGCAGTTTAAAAAAGCAACACTTCCCCAGAAGTACAGAGACTGAATTCCCCAACTTTAACATCATGACCTTGTGTAGAAAGCCACACGTGCCAGTTGTATTTTCACAGGGAGATGCAAAAATCAAGTGACACTAATTTTTAAATTGAATAAATAAAGTTGAGGAGATAGTTATTAACCTCACCAAAAAAAAGGCTCATTTCCCAAACAATCCTCAAAATGTTACTAATTCCCACCCTTCCTCCATAGCAGCTCTGTGCAGTGTAACTGTTCTGCAGGCAGCTTCCCATTAAATGCTGTTGTGGGATATTCCCCGGCCAGGAAATGTATGAACGACAGAATTTGAAGCACAAACCTGGATCCCTGCCCCAGGCGGGATTTGAGTGTTTTGTCCCTGTCACTTAATGTTTGTCAATAGTACAGATGCCATGAGCAGGACTCTTGGCTCTGCTGGAGGGATCCTGGCACAGGAGCTGGTGGGGGAGAAAGGATTGTAGATTCTGACCTGCACTCTGGAGAGGAGCTAATAAGCAAAGGGGGCATTTTTAACTTCTCCCCTACCTCAGTGTCCCTGGGCTGGAATTGTACACTCCACAGGGCCAAATGAGGGGATGATGCCGTTTGGTTAATGAAAATCAGTGCTCTAGAGGACGTTTGACCTCACAACCTGAGCATAGCTCCTCTCAGAGCTGCCCTATAAATACTGCAGGCTAACCAATTGTGCCACTGCAGCACCTGTCAATTGCTCTTCTCCCTAGGTTGATAAAGGCGAGGAGTGACCCCAAAACATTCTCAGTGGAGTTGAGAGCAGGTAGCGACAAGCGTTGTACTTGGTGGGGTGGATTCTTCTTAAGGCTTCCAGGCACCATTTCACCCTTTGTTCGTCCCTGTGTAATAAAAGAGCTGATTATGACTCACTGTAGAGTCTTGCTGCAGACCAACAGATCTGAAATCACTGATCACCAGTGTCTCTCATCCAACAAACTACCCAGTCTGCGCTAGCAGTGAGGCTCCCACACTAACAGCTGAAATCAGGAAGAGTTGTATGAAGTGCAGGGCCCCAGGGGTGCCTGAACAGGGGGGAACAACACCCCAGAACTTTTAAAAATGGGAGAGCTCTGCCTTGCCACTTTGTAATGACCATAAGGGCAAGTGAGGGGGGAGGGGGTGGAGAGCAGTGAGCAGGAGGTGGGGTCTTGTGGGGAAGAGGCCGCACAGGAGCGGGGCTTTCCCCCAGGAGGTAAGAGGTGAACTCTGGGTTTTCATTGACCCAGAGCAGCAGCTGCGGGTGAGGTGCAGTGAAGGGAGGGGCACATCCACAGAGCTTTTGGTGTCTGGATTTAAGAGCCGGAGGCAAAAGGCCAGTGACCAGAGGGCTGTGGGTGGGTGTTTTGCTCAAAGTGTTGTGTTATGAAACCTCATTGTGGTGTTTTCCCAAGTTAATACAAGGTGAGTTTCCTCCTTTTTCTTAAAGTTTCTTTTCTACACTCAGTGCGTGTGAGTGGGGAAAGTATCGCCTCTTAGAGGCACCCAGTGGCCAGGGCTAGTTTCCCCAGGTTACTGGGTGGGGGCTTAAGCAGATTGTGTGTTGTACTGTTGAATAGGAGCCCCAAGCACCCAGACAGGGAATTGTAACTTCAGCCTTCAGAGTAAGAGCCAGAAGTGCAGCCAGCTGAGCTAGCCTGGTCGCCTAAATGTATTAACCCCTTTCACCGCAAGAGCAAACACCGGGTACTTCTGCGCTTCTCAGCAGCTGGGAAAGAGCCTCTTGGGGGAAATCCTCCCCTCCTCTTGCCCCACCCTCAATTGCTCTGTGGCTTTTAAGCCTTCCCTTGAAGCTGTCAGCACTAGCTGCCTCTGCTTCAGATGCCGAGAGGAGGAGAAGTGTGCTGGGGTCCAGCTTCAGACTCTTCCTCCCTCCTGCCTATCCATGACTATTAAACCTGGGCAAGAGGAAGAGGGTGGCAACTGAGCTGTCGACGTGCTCTCTTTCACCTAAATCAGTGTGACTCCTGGCCTATCCCTGCAGAAAGGTGTACTGCATCTGTGTCTGGTATGAGCTCAGATCAGAGGAATTGGAGGCTACCTCCTGCCCTCCACTGGTTCCACTATGGAGAGACATGTCCTCTAAACCGACCTCACTAGAAACCTGCACCAGGGAGTGGTCATCATAGAAGAGTTTCCTCTGACAGTTGGGAAAATGGGACCAGCGGTCCTCAGGCCGTCTGACACAATTAAAATCCACCCCCTACACCAAACACTCTGTAGTCCAGAGGAAGGGAGCCAGTTCCTTTCACACCTTAACTGGGGACCATAAACATTAATCTAGCAGTAACAAGTGCCATGGAGCACTGCAAATGTGAAGAACAAGACTCCAACCTCATCATTCTTCCCTGGCCAGGAGGGCCAGAAAGACAGACCCTTCCTCCAATCACCCTCTACCCATCAAGCCACCCTAAAGCTGTTAATGTGCATTTCCTTAATGCACACCATGTCCAAGTCCAGCTTCTCCAAGTCACTGAACATCCTACAATCTCCTCCTGGGCCCTCCAATCCCTGCCATGTTCCACGTGGACACTTTTACAGATGCCCCTTCCCCAGTACTGCCCTCACTCAGCTATGGAGAGGAGCTTTTGTCCCCAGTCCCTGCCCCTTCTGGCACCATCTCCGAGGGCCACCCTGCCTCACTCTCTTCCCACCATATTGGGTCAACCAATAGTCACATGGGAAATACAGTTCCCATCTCTGATTTTAAAAGGTCAGGTGGGCCAACTGGGGCAGAAGTCCATGCTTCATTGTCTTGTTGGGGATCTCAAAATCAGGGATTCACCTCAGGTAAAGGTGCTGCTGCGTTCCCAGAAAACAAGCCACCTCCACACAAAGAAAGATAAAAGGGCAGTTAAAGCCCAAGATTGAACCAGGGACCTTTTGATTTTCACACTAATGCTTGCTCAACTGAGCCACTTTGGTATCTGCAGACTGCTATTTTAGCCTGCTGCTTCTCTGTCTGGGATGTTTTTATCAGCCATGGCCATGGCACACAAAAAGGATGTCATTGTGAATGCCCACGAAGATAAGACTCGCTTTTGCCTGCCATGCTCAGCTTGACTTGTTTCCTCACACCATTCCTGCCTTAGTTCCTGGGTTGACCTGGTGGTAGAAGGGGACTGGGGGCCAGTGATGCGGGGAGGAAGTTGAGCTGGACCATGAGCTAGACTAGACCCTGACAGTAAGAGTCTGGCCACCACTTGTTGCCCCACCTTGTTATCCTGGCTTCCCCCACTGGACGTCATTTAAGAAGGGAAGTGGGGCTTCTACCTCCCCTCCCCAATTTTCACATCACAGAGGAGCACAAACCGGAAAACAAATGGCTGCTCCATACTTCTCCCACGAGAGGAACCAGACAACCTTAGCTGTGGTGAGTAAGAAGTGTCTGTTGGCTGACAGGGCCTGTCCTCGAGGAGCTGAAACAGCACCTGACACCTCCCCCTTGGCTCCACGCTGTGGTAAATGCCCATTGCCTGGCTGCGTGGGTGAATGCTGCTCTGGGCTCTGGAGAAAGTCTGTACTGGTCTGTCAACCCCCCATCTTCACTGAGCCAGTCTGGTAAGGTCTCAAGTGCCCCCTCCAGCCTGACAGCTGAGAGTCTGTGCAGACATCAACCCCCCTGCTAGCCCCACAGGCAGCAGCAGCACCAGCCCCCCCAGTACCACAGGGGCACTCAATGCACTTCCTGTGGGGAAATGGCTCCTTAGTGTCCAGCTGCTAGAGTGAGAGCCAGGAGAGAGCAGTGTCTGGCTCACCTTAGGGGAGAGAAGAGACCTGATGAGAGCTGATCTTCAGTCTCCCCAGCAATGCTGGCCAGTTTTATTGCCACTGTAATAGTCAGTGCTTCCCTTCAGGGCTGGCCCTAGAGGGGTGCAGGACCTGGGACAAATCCCCCCTTTCTGCCCTTCCCCACTCCACCCCTTCCCCCAAGTCCCACCCCTTCCTGCCCTGCATCTTCCTGCTCCATTCCTCTCCCTCCTCTTCCTGCATCCCACTGAACAACTGACCACTGGCAGGGGGAGGTGCTGAAGGGGAAGAGCAGGAGCCAGGGCTGGTGCAACCATTTAGGTGGACTAGGCGGTTGTCTAGGGTGCCGAGATTTGAGGGCGCCAAAAAGTGCCCCCAATTTTTTTTTAAATTGTTGAGTAGTCGCTGCTGCTGGGACAGAGAGGGAGTCTGAGGTGCCGGCAGCAGCGGGCAGCCCAGGGTGTCCCCTGGGTCAGGGCGCTGCCACGGTAGCCTGCACTCCAGGGTCTCCCCTGGGTCAGGGCGCTGCCGCGGTAGCCAGCAACCCAGGGGGTCCCCTAGGTCAGGGCGCCACCGTGGCAGCCGGCAGCCCAGGGGGTCTCCTGGGTCTGGGCGCCTCCACGGCAGCCGGCAGTCCAGGGTCTCCCCTGCGTCAGGGCGCTGCCGCGGTAGCCTGCAGTCCAGGGTCTCCCCTGGGTCAGTGCGCTGCCGCGGTAGCCAGCAGCCCAGGGGGTCCCCTGGGTCAGGGCGCTGCCGCGGCAGCAGGCAGCCCAGGGGCGGGTGTCCCCTTGCCCAGGGAAACCCCGGGCAGCCGGCTGCCGAGGAGGCCCCCTGACCCTGGGTCAGGGGGCCACCGCGGCAACCGGCAGTCCAGGGTGTCCCCTGGGTCAGGGCGCCGCCATGGCAGCCAGCAGCCCAGGGTGTCCAGAGGGGGCGGCAAGCAGCTCCTGTGGAGCTGCCGCAGTCATACCTGCAGACAGTCGGCTGCTCGCCTGGCTCCAGTGGACCTCCCGCAGACACCACTGCGACAGCTCCACCGGAGCCGCGGAGCACCGGACCCTCCGCAGGCACCACTGCGGCAGCTCCACCAGAGCCGCTGGACCATCGCACGGGGTGGCAAAATTGCCGTCCGCCTAGGGCACTCAAAACCCTAGCGCCGGTCCTGGCAGGAGCTTGTCCACAAGGCCCGAAGCAGGGGCAGAGCTGGCTGCCAGTGGGTGCTGAGCACCTTTTTTTTCCCCCTGTTGGTTCTGCAGCCTCATAGCACCCATGCACTCACTGACTCGGCTCCTTTCATGCTCTAAAGAGAGGAGCAGAACCAGGGCTATGGCTGATCTATGGGGCACCAGGTGAGTGGCAGAGACTTCAGCTGCTGAGAGTTTGCCTGACACCTCAGGGACACAGTGTGAGGTGGTGTCCCAGGCATCTCTATGAAAGGAGCAGAACAGGATTTACGTGGGGTGGGGAGAGAATTGAGAGCATCAGTTTGTATAAAGTTATTGCCTGGGTGAGAGGTTGTGAGCAGGATTCAAACCTACAGAGGGGAATACTATTGGATTTATCAATTCTAACACCTTAACCACTCAGCCGTGAGTATAATAAAGCTTCAATACCACAGAATAAATAATCACGATGAACTGGTCAATAATCACAATGCCCAGGCTTGAAGATTTCCCACAGCAAACCTGGCTCCTAAAGCACTGGGGGGGATTTGGGGTTTGTTCTCTTTGCTTAGCCATGTGCAGTTGCACAGAGAGCACGTTTAAAAGTCTCCCCTCCCACAGAGCAGGAATGGGAAATGATTCTCAACTTGAAGCCTGATGTGAATGCGAATGTCTGGACCAAAGGGACAGGGACTGGTCTTTGCTAGAGAAACCACTGTGAAGTTTTAGCCAATTAGGACAAGTCAGCAAATAAAAACAACCTTAGGTATCAGTAACTGCTACAGGTTGCAAATTCCTACATGTAGCAGTTTCTGGCACTACATCCGTGCAGCTCTGCTCCCTGACTCTTCATAGGATCCTGCTCTCTCCTTAGCTCCACCCCACTCTGGCCCAGACAGTTGCAGCTCACACAGAAGATGGGACTCCCTCATTTGATTGTGTGAAAGTAGAATGAATTATATTGTGAAAATAGAAAGGATTAAAGAAATGCTGTCTGTACCTTTAAGCAAAACTGTTGGAATGCTGCAATCCAGGTGTCAGGAATACAGACATTAACATAGAACAATTGCACCGTTTAAGGGCAATTGGTGAAGTATTAGCCTTAGATGGATAAGAGTTAGTAAGGAAGTAGGATATGCATGCTGTGCCCCAGGTGAATTTTACTGTTTTGCTTTCTTTGTCCCTTTGTCTAATTCTCGCTCTTTTATCTGTATAAGTAAGATAGCTTGTGTCTTGCATGGTGCTCACATTATCTGGATGTTATTAGCAGAGAGCTGTGCTAATAAAACAGAGTGGTCTGACAAACTGTGGCCTTGGCTACACTGGCACTTTACAGCGCTGCAACTTTCACTCTCAGGGGTATGAAAAAACACCCGTCTGAGCGCTGCAAGATACAGCGCTGTAAAGCCTCAGTGTAATCAGTGCCGCAGCGCTGGGAGCGCCGCTTCCAGCGCTGCAAGTTACACCTGTAGAGGATGTGGTTTACGTGCAGCGCTGGGAGAGTTCTGACCACACGTGGCAGCACTTTGAAATTTCAAGTGTAGCCATACCCTGTGAGTCCTGAGTCTAACTTTGACAGGAGTGGACGTTCAAGCGGGGGCAGGGCACTGCCTTCCCTCCCCAGCTCTGCTAGGGGACTGGGGAGCGTTCATTCCAGTGGGGGTGGGGCGCTGGTATCCATTCCCAGCTCAGCAAGGGGTCTGGGCAGCGGATGATCCTGCGGGGGCGGGGCGATGGGTTTTCTTCCCAGCTCTGTGAAGCGACTAGGGAGCAGCCATTCCTAGGGTGGCCCGATGCTGCCTTCCCTCCCAGGTTCTGCGAGGGGACTGGGGATCTGCCGTTCCAGAGGGGGCAGGGCCCTGGGTTCTTGTCCCAGCTCTGTGAGGGGACTGGGGAGCGGCCGTTCCAGCGGGGGAGGGGCGCTGCCTTCCCTCCGCAGACCTGCAAGGCCACTGGGGAGCGGACGTTCATGCGGGCGTGGGGCGCTTTCTTCCCTCCCCAGCTCTGCCAGGGGACTGGGAAGTGGCCATTCCTGCAGGGGCGGGGGGCTGTGTTCTCTCCCCAGCTCTGTGAGGAGACTGGGGAGTGGTCTTTCCTGCGGAGTCTGTGCTCTAGGTTCCCTCCCCAGCTCTGTAAGGGTACTAGGTAGCGGCCGTTCCTGCGGGGGTGGGGCGCTCCCTTCCCTCCTTAGCTGCAGCCGTGGACTCGGGAGTGGCCGTTCCAGAGGGGGTGGGGTGCTGTATTCCCTCACCAGCTCTGGGAGGGGACAGGGGAGTGGCCGTTCGAGAGGGGGAGGGGCGCTGGGTTCCCGACCCAACTCTGGGAGGATACAGGGGAGGGGCAGTTCCAGCGGGGGAACGGCACAGACTTCTGTTCCCAGCTCTGGGATGGGCCTGGGGAGTGGTGGTTCCAGCGCAGGGGGAGGGGGGGGGAGCGCTGGCTTCCCTCCTGTCATAAACAGATGGTTAAGGGTTAATGTCTCTTTTACCTGTAAAGGGTTAAGAAGCTCAGTGAACCTGGCTGACACCTGACCAGAGGACCAATTTGTGGAGAAGATACTATCAAATCTTGGTGGAGGGAAGTCTTTGTTGTGCTGTTTGTTTTGTTCTTTGTTCGCTCTTGGGGCTAAGAGGGACCAGACGTGCAACCAGGTTTTCTCCAATCTTTCTGAATCAGCCTTTCATGTTTCAAAGTAGTAGGTATAGCCAGGAAACGTGGATCAATCTTATGTTTGTTTTCTTTACTTGTAAATGTGTCTTTTGCTGGAAGGATTTTTACCTCTGTTTGCTGTAACTTTGAATCTCAGGCTAAGCGAGGCGGGGAGGTCCCTCTAGGCTATATAAATCTGAATACCCTGTAAAACATTTTCCATCCTGATTTAAAAGAGATAATTTTTACCTTTTCTTTCTTTAATTAAAAGCTTTCTATTTTAAGAACCTGATTGATTTTTTTCCTTGTTTTAAGACCCAAGTGGATTGGGTCTGAACGCACCAGAGATTGATGGGGTGTAAAGGACGGGGGGGGGGAGGTTAATTCCTCTTTGTTTTAAGATCCAAGGAGTTTGGATCAGTGTAGCCTCTCAGGGTAACCCAGCGAGGGGAAAGTCTCGGAGGAAAAAGAGGGGAGGGAAGGCTAATTTCTCCTTGTGTTCAGATCCAAGGGGTTTGAGTCTTGGATTCCCCAGGGAAGGTTTTGAGGGAACAGGAAGTGTGCCAAACACTATATTTTTGGCTGGCGGCAGCATACCAAATTTAAGCTGGTAATAAAGATTAAAAGTGATCATGAAGGTCCCCACTTTTTGGACGTTAAATTGTAAAGTGGGGAAAAAACCTTGATACCCCGCCAGAATGGACCCTGCCTGGGCAGACTCGCTGTGGGAAGCGCATGGAGGGTCAGAGGATGCTGAATGCTCCAAGGAGAGACCCAGGAGGCAAAGACTTTTGAGCCTCTTGCCCTAAAAACTTCTGCTCCAAGGGAGAGGAGGCTCCTCAAAGTCCTGACTGGTTTTGTGGGCAGCAGTTCCAGAGCATCGCCCATGGTCTCCATGACAACTGGTGGCAGAGGTGGGATATACTGCAGCCCGTGAATGGCGCTGCTTCAAGTAAGTGACTGGGGAGCAGTAAAACAAAGGAGGGATAATGGGAACCAGGCGTGCTGAAGGCTCAGAGAGGGACAGTTTCAGGGAGCGGTTAACCTCTGGGAGTGTGTGACCAGCGAGAAGGACTGTTGGAGTAACAGGGTTCCCCTGAGGACTGCAGCCAGCAGTCTCGGGGCGGAGGAGCTTGCCGCTTGCCCTGGGAGAGAGGATTTTTGCAGTAGCAGGTTCCTCTGGAGATGGCAGCTCGACCCTGTCAAAGAGGTGGTGACCACGAGAAGGGGCTGCCACACCAGGGGTTTTTCCTGGAAACCATGGGGGAGCCAAGAGCACACAGGCCTGTCAGTCCAGAGCCACTTGGGAATGGTGAAGTGATGGCCTATCACCATCTCCTTGAGAAGGACATTGTGATCCTGTGTACAAAGAGGGTTATGCACGGGGAAGTGCACCAAGGCACAGTTAATCATGAGTGGGAAGAGAAGGACACGTCTGAGGAGCAGATTCCTTATCCAGGTGGGGCTACAAAAGTAGCTGGGAGCAGCTGGAGCAGCAGCCAGACTTCCCCGAGAGTCTGGTCTCCAAACAGATGATGGTTTTCATGATCGGGTTCCCTATCAGGGGATCGAAGACGTATGGGATGGGAGCAGAGCCTGAGAGTGCAAGAGGACTGTGAGAGAGAGCAAGAGCCTGAGGAAAAGCTGCAGGAGAAGCAGCAGCACCATGGACTGGGGTTAGTGGAGCAGAGAGACATAGGTGGCTGCCCAAGGGTCAGTGGGGAAACATGCATGGGGTGGCAAGACCCTGGGACAGAGAGAACTGTGGTGGTGCAGCCACAGATGCTGAGGGGCTGTGGGACCTGGGTGAAGGTCCCCAGGATGAAGCCCCCCGTCCTGCATATGGCCTGGATCCGTGTGCAGACCCAGGAGGGATCTGGCTGGCTGGTCGTTGGGGTTCTCCAGGATATTGGCTGGAAGGCCCTGTTGGTAGGTGACTGTCTCTCTTTGGGACAGGATCCAGGCCCTGCTCCTGTAACGATCAAGGATTTGAATTCAAATCCAGGGAACCAATTGGGTAAGATGGAAATGATCTGTGAAAATGCAAATGACGTGGCTGGCAGGGGGGAGAGGCTGCTGGGCTCTGGATATCTGCCTACCTGTAACCAGCCCCCGGGGCTGAGTGGGAGGGAGAGATGCTCCCCACCCCCCCTGCACACCGGAGAGGGGGCTCATGCTGGCTCTGAGGCTGACTAAAGCAAGGAGCTCGCTGCCTGCCCCCACTCGAACCGCCACCCCCCAGGCCCCTCCCACAGCTGGGGAGGGAAGCCAGAGCCCTGCCTCCGCTCGAGCGGCCACACCCCACACCTCTCCCAGGGCTGGGGAGGGAGGCCAGTGCACCGTCCTCACTTGAACGGCCACTCCCCAGTCCCCATCCAAAGCTGGGGAGCAAAGCTAGCGCCCCGCCCTTGCTGGAACCGCCACTCCCCAGGCCCCTGCCAGAGCTGGGGAGGGAAGGCAACGCCCCTCCCCCGCTCGAACCACCACTCCCTGCTCCCCTCCCAGAGCTGGGGAGGGAAGCCCCGCGCCCGCATGAACGGCCACTCCTTAGTCCCCTGGCGGAGCTGGGAAGGGAACCTAGCACCCCGCCCCCGCAGGAAAGACTGTGTCCCAGTCCCCTCTCAGAGCTCGGGAGGGGAGGTAGCACCCTGCCTCCGCAGGAACGGCCGCTCCCCTGTCGCCTCGAAGAGCTGGGTAGGGAACACAGTGCCCCACCCCCGCAGGAATGGCTGCTCCCCAGTTACCTGGCAGAGCCGGGGAGACAACCAAGCGCCCTGCCCTCGCTAATACTGCCGCTGCCCAGTCCTCTGGCAGAGCTAGGGAGAGATGGCAGCGCCTTACTCCAGCAGGAACGGCTGCTCCCAATTCCCCTCGCAGACCTGGGGAGGGAAGGCAGGGCTCCACCCCCGTTGGAACAGCCGCTCCCCAATCTCCTGGCAGAGGTGGGGAGTAAAGCAGCGGCCTGTCCCCGCAGGAACAACCACTCCCCACTCCCCCTGCAGAGCTGGGAGAGCCCCCAGCGCCCCACCCCCGCAGGAACGGCAGCTTCACATTCCCCTTGCAGTCCTGGAGAGGGAAGGCAGCGCCCCTCCCCTGCAGGTTTGCACACTGGCCATGGCCATGGCCGGGAGCGCAGCGCGGAAGCTGCTCCAGCCCTGTAGCCTGCGGGGCAGCGCAATGGGACTGGGGGCAGCATGGAGCAGGCAGGGCCCAGGAGGGCGGGGGGCGGAGACACAAGTGGGGTGGACACACTCCTACCAGGAGCTGCCTGATTCACCCCTTGCCCGGCAGCTGCAGGAGGGGCCCGGATCATGGCTCGGCTGCAGAGCTCGGAGCCCAAGCTGGGCCCAGGAGTGAGAGGATGGAGGAGCTGGGGGTGTAGCAGAGGTTGGAGCCGAGAATTGGTTGGAGATGGGGTTGTACCACTTCCGCTTGGTGGCAGGGGGGGCCCTCCGGCTTATTTTTTTTGCTCCGCCCCCCACATCCCAATATTTCATCTTTGACATCTGGTCACCCTAGCCTGATATGAAGGAGGATGTCTGGACCAAGGGGCCAGGGACTGGCCTTTGCTAGAGAAACCACTGTCAAGTTTTAGCCAATTAGGACAAGTCAGCAAATAAGAACAACCTCAGGTATCAGTAACTGCTACAGGTTGCAAATTCCTACATGCAGCAGTTTCTGGCACTACACCTGCACAGCTCTGCTCCCCGGCTCTCTCGGGCTCCTGCTCTCTCCTTAGCTCTGCCCCACTCTCGCCCAGGCAGTTCCAGCTCACATGGAGGATAGGACCCCCTGGCCTGGTGACTCCCTCATTACACTGCCTGGCCTGTCAGTGCAGCTAACTTGGAGCTTTGGCCTCTCCCCATTGTCCCTGGGGACTGTCAGTCTCAGGGTCCTGATTTCCCATTGATCCTTCCCCCTTCTATTGGTGCTGGGAACTAGCCAACCAACCCCCCCACACACACACACACTAAGTTTTAGTAAAGGGCCAAGAGCCCCCTTACACAAGCCAGCCCCATGAGGGTCACCGATGTGCAGAAACAGCATCCTAGGCTGGTCCCATGGTGTAATGGGCAGCACTCAGGACTCTGAATCCTGTAATCTGAGTTCAAATCTCAGTGGGATCTTGTGTTGGCTTGTGGTCATAGGCGGCAGGTTATATACATTTGTGGTGCTCGGGCTCCAGGAATATTCAGGGCTGGGGGCCCTGCTCCAACAATATTTGGAAATGGGTCTTTTCCCCTGGCCCTGGCCCCTGCCTGCCACCCCTCCTCCTGCATGTCCCCCCTGGCACACTGTGTCCCTGCCTGACAAAAAGCAGCATGGGCCTGTCCCCTGCCTGTTCCTGCTGCTGGAGTAGAGGGATATTGGGCAGAAGAGCTGTTTGCTGCTGCAGGATCCTAGTGCCCACCCTCCAGTAATTGCAAGGCTGGCTGCCCTGAGCTCCCTCATCCTTAGCCCCATCTCTCTGCACCCTGATCCTCTGTCCCAGTCCTGAGCCCCCTCCTGCATCATGAACCCTTCATCCTCAGCCCCTCAGCTCTGCACTCCCTCCTATCCCGAAATTCCCTACCAGAGTCTGCATCTCTCACCCCTTCCTACAACACCAGGCTGGAGCCTGCACCCAGCACTCAAACTCTATCCCAAAGCCTGCATCCTGCACCCTAACCCCCAGCCCAGGATCTGAAGCCCAGACCTCCCCCCCAAGCCCCCTCCCAGAGCCTTAGGCAGGTGGGGGTGGAGTTTGGGGGGCGGAGTTGGGGGGTGGGTTCTGGGCACCACCAAAATTTCTACAAGCTTGCCACCAGTGCTTGTGGTAAAGCCCCAGAGCTCAACTTCCCTGTCTCCAGCTGTGTAAGAGTGAATCTTTCCCCTCCTGCTGGGTGACTCACACCTCCTAGAGCCAGGTCTTTGGCTGGGATGGCCACAATGGGTTAGGGCTCTAGAACTTGCTACCCTGATAGTTGGGATTCTTGCTGCTGCACCTGATGTTCACAAGCTTGGCCCTTGTGCTTCCTATCACACTTTTCCTCTGGCCCACATGGTGCTTGAAGAAAGGAGTGCCAGGGCTGGGATTAATAGTCAGGGCTTGGCAGGAGGGAGGAAGAGTCCCAGGCTGGAGCCCCACACACCTTCCCTCCTCCGGGCACCTAGAGCAGAGGCAGCCCAGCTCTGTCCGCTGGATACTTCGGCAGAGTAGGTGAGTTCATGTAAATACAGTCTGGTCCCAAAGCCTCCTCCCAACCCTGGTCATCACTAGCTGCCAGAGGGAGAGCTCATTCACACCTCGCTTACAAATCATCATTTGAAATTCTAAGGTTGGCTAACACTGCCGAAGCCAATGCATGCACATTGTCAGCAAACACAACAGCTGGGTGAGGAAACCCGGCTCTGTCCAGACTTTCCAAACCTATTTTACTTTCTCAGGTACAAGTAGTTTTCATACGTTGTATCTGCTTTTAAAGTGTTTGTTAACGTTTCAATTTCCATTCAAATTTGCAACCAATGACAACATTGGCAACGCTGCATGTAACTACCTGACCACTGAGGGAGGTGGTGTTGGGCAAATTCGGAGAAGGGGGTGCACAGCCCCCTGTCTGGGGGGCGTATAGGGAATGCCCAGTTTCACTGAATTGAGTCTCCTACTGCAGCACCTCAGTAGGTTACATCAGAGAGGAGCTGCAGTGTCTAGGCAGTGGGATGCCTGTGCCTTTAAGAGCCCAGCCCTGGGAAGCTCATGCTGAGAGGTGCTGCCTGTGAGAGGGGAAATAAAAAAGCCCTCTGCTCCCCCCACCCATGTTTGCAAACACTGGAGTCTCAGCCCACTGGGATAACTGTTACCCCTCTGCCCCTGCCTGTGCCGGGGTTTAACCCTCTGGCAGCGCCTCCCTCTGGGCTTAACTCCGGCTCCTCCCCCCCTCCCTGACTTTGCCCTTCAGTCCCTCTCCTAACTCTGCCTCCAGCTGCTTGACCCCCCGACCAGTCAATTTTCACCCCCTGCTCAGACCCTGGCCACCTCCTCCTCTGATTTGCCCCCCCTTTGCCCCTTTTTAATCCCTGTAAAAAGTAGGGGGTGCTGGGTCCCATTCTCTGGAGGGAGGGCTGGGCACCTGACCCCTGCCTGCCCAGTGCTCAAAGTGCCCCATGATCTTGTGGATGTTTGCTGAGTGCTGCAGGGTCACTCGAAGGGGGAGAGAGACGCGGTTAGGAGGTGATGCAGCCAAGGGTGCCTCACCCAACACTGAGATGCAGCCACCTCTGGGGTGAGTTACACAAGTCAGCAAATGAGTTTGGAACAAGAAACGCACTGAAAGGACCGAGGCAGCTGCAGGAGGTGGAGAAAACCAGAAAAAGCAGTAGCCCTGGATCCCAGCCCTGCCCCTCCCCTCATCTCCCCCCTTAACCTCCACTCCCCTCCCACATGTGAGGGGAGAACCCAGGAGTCCTGGTCCGCAGCCTTGCCCACTCCCATATTTTGATATGGCTCCATCCAACAGCTGCCACCACAATTGCAGGGCAGAGCCATGAGACACACTGGTGCCTGCCTGTTTGCACAGGATGGGCAATGCCAGTGCCCCAGGATGGGGAGAGACCATGCTAAAGGAGAAGCAGGCAGCAGACAGCTCCCATGACAGAGAAAGAAACGCTAGGGGGTGCTGTGCTGCAAGGAGTGAAGGGGGTTGGCAGGGAATGGGAGGATCTTCCCTCACACCAGGTGTGTCTGTCTCCCTCCCAATTCCTCCCTAGCCCTACCCCAGCCCAGGCTAATCCCGGCCCAGATACCAGGGTTACATTTGGCCTGGATTCCCCAGCTGCTGGGTGTGGGGCGTGGGGCTGGGAAGAATAAACCTCTACTCCCCCTTCCCCAGACACAGTTGTATGGGCACAGACCAAAGGAGCCTGCAGCACTGCTGCCTAGAGGAAACTGAGGCACCAGCTACTGACAGACACATCATGGCTCTCCTCATCCTCATCCTCTTTTCCATATACAACCTGGCCGGGGGGGGGGGTAAACTCAGAGCAGTTGCATAGTTAACTTGTGGAACTCCTTGCAAGAGGATGTTGTGAAGGCCAAGACTATAACAGGGTTCAGAAAAGAACTAGATAAATTAACAGAGGATAGATCCATCAACGGCTATTAGCCAGGGTGGGCAGGGATGCTGCCTGTAGCCTCTGTTTGCCAGAAGCTGGGAATGGGCAATAGGGGATGGATCACTTGATGATTCACTGCTCTGTTCATTCCCTCTGGGGAACCTGGCACTGGCCACTGTCAGAGGACAGGAGGATACTGGGCTAGATGGACTTTGGGTTTGAACCAGTCTGGCCGTTCTTCTGTCTCCCTTGGAGCAGCAGTGAAACCCAGTGGGCAGTCAGAGTAATGCACAGAAGGTGTTTTGCTTGGCGCAGCAGTGACACCACGCGGCCAATGAGGCTAACACACAGATTATGTTTCCCTTCTAGCAGCAGTGGCACCTCGTGGTCATTGAGGGTAATACACGGAAGGTGTTTCCCTTGATACAGCAGTGACACCCACTGGCCAGGTGGCGTACTGCACAGCATGTGTCTGCCCTCTACGAGCAGTGACACCCAGGGACCAGTCACGGTAATGCACAGAGTGTGTTTCCCACCAATCTGGGTAATGCACAGAGCATGTTTCTGTGAAAGTAGAATAAATTATATTGTGAAAATAGAAAGGATTAAAGAAATGCTGTCTGTACCTTTAAGCAAAACTGTTGGAATGCTGCAATCCAGGTGTCAGGAATACAGATATTAACATAGAACAATTGCACCATTCAAGGGCAATTGGTGAAGTATTAGCCTTAGATCTATAAGAGTTAATAAGGAAGTAGGATATGCATGCTTTGCCCCAGGTGAATTTTACTGTTTTGCTTTCTTTGTCCCTTTGTCTAATTCCTGCTCTTTTATCTGTATAAATAAAATAGTTTGTGTCTTGCATAGAGCTCACAATATCTGGGTGTTATTAGCAGAGCGCTGTGCTAATAAAACATAGTGGTCTGACAAACTGTGAGTCCTGAGTTTCACTCTGACAGGAGCAGCCGTTCCAGCAGGGGCGGGGTGCTGGGTTCCCTCCCCAGCTCTGCGAGGGGACTGGGAAGTGGCTGTTCAAGCAGGGGTGGGGCGCTGGGTTCCCTTCCCAGTTCTGCGAGGTGAATGAGAAGTGGCGGTTCCTGCGGGGGCAGGGTGCTGCCTTCCCTACCCAGCTCTGTGAGTGGTCTGTGGGGCTGCCGCTCCCGCGGGGGCATGCACTGCGTTCCCTTCCGAGATCTGCAAGGGGACTGGGGAGAGGCTGTTCCAGCGGGGGCAGGGCTCTGGGTTCCCTCCCCAGCTCTTTGAGGGAAATGGGGAGCGGCCATTCCTGCGGGGGCGGGGCGCTGCCTTCTCTCCCCACCTCTCCAAGGGGACTGGGCAGCGGCCGTTCCTGAGGGGGCGGGGTGCTAGGTTCCCTCCCCAGCTCTGCCAGGGGATGGGGAACGGCCGTTCCAGTGGGGATGGGGCTCTGGGTTACCCTCCAGCTTTGCGAGGGGACTGTGGGGCCGCCATTCCAGCAGTGGCAGGGAGCTGCTTTCCCTTCCCAGCTTTGCGAGGGGACTAGGGAACGGCCATTTCTGTGGGGGCGGGGTGCTGCCTTTCCTTCCTACATCTGTGAGGGGACTGGGGAGCATCCGTTCCTGCGGGGGTGTGACGTTATTGATATAAACTCCGACTATATAGAACATGGTTTGCAACCAAGGTCCTTTAATGGCACCAAATCTTATGTAAAGGGGGTCATATAAGGTGTCTAAGACCAGGTTCTGGGTTGCTGGTTATGATTATGCTGTCCGTATGTCTATATCATTAAGTAGCTGAAGTTATGAATATTGGTTGTATACTATACATCTTTCAAACTTGTGCTGTGTTACTGGGAGAGATCCCAGACAAGTGGATGTTAGCTCTGCTTAGCCTGCTTGATGGTCCATTAAGGACCATCAGCTACACAATTAACCCATTGAGAGGAGGCAGATATGCCTTGTGATTCAGAAACTGGCCCATGTGACTGCAAACTCCATTTTGCTGTAATTTTCCACAGTAAGAACAAAGAAGTGTTCTTACACCTGGAAAAGCCTATATAAGGCTGATGCCTCGTCTCCATCTTGTCTTCAATCCTTCTTCTTACCTCCGGAGGGACTTTGCTACAAGCTGAAGCTCTACACAAGGGACTGATGACCCATCCCAGCGGTGGATGTTCTCCAGAGACTTGATTTAAACCTGCAGTTTACTCCATCACTGCTGCAAGCCTGATCTAAGAACTTTGCCATCACTGTATGTAATTAATTCCATTTAACCAATTCTAGCTCTCATCTCTATCTTTTTCCTTTTATGAATAAACCTTTAGATTTTAGATTCTAAAGGACTGGCAACAGCGTGATTTGTGGGTAATATCTGATGTGTATATTGACCTGGGTCTGGGGCATGATCCTTTTGGATCGAGAGAACCTTCTTCTTTTACTGGGGTGTTGGTTTCCATAACCATTCATCACCAGGACGGGTGGCACTGGTGGTGATACTGGGAGACTGGAGTGTCTAAGGAAATTGCTTGTGCGACTTGTGGTTAGCCAGTGGGGTGAAACCAAAGTCCTCTTTGACTGGTTTGATTTGCCTTAGAGGTGGGAAAACCCCAGCCTAGGGCTGTAACTGCCCTATTTAAGCAATTGGTCCTGAATTGGCACTCTCAGTTGGGTCCCACCAGATCCGCATCATCACAGGGGGTGGGGAGCTCCCTCAGCTCTGTGAGGGGACTGGGGAGAGACCATTCCTGTGGGGGCGGGGAGCTGGGCTCCCTCCCCAGCTCTGCGAGGGGATTGTGGGGCCACCATTTCATTGGGAGTGGGGAGCTGTTTTCGCTCCCCAACTCTGCGAGGGAACTGGGGAGCGGCCGTTCCTGCGGGGGTAGGGCTCTGCCTTCCCTCCCCAGCTCTGCGGGGGAGTGGGTACTGGCCGTTCCTGCGGGGGCGGGGTGCTGTGTATCTCCCCAGCTCTGCCCGTGGACTGTGGGGCTGCCATTCCAGCGGGGGTGGGGCGCTAGGTTCCCTCCCAGTTTTGCAAGGTGAGTGGTGAGCTGCTGTTCCAGCAGGGGTGGGGCGCTGCCTTCCCTCCCCAGCTCTGCAATAGGACTGGGGAGCGGCGTTCCTGCTGGGGTGGGGCGCTGGGTTTCCTCCCCAGCTCTGGGAGGGGTGTGAGGAATGACGGTTCGAGCAGGGGAGGGGCTTTGGCATCCCTCGCCATCTCTCAGATGAGCCTGGGGAGTGGCGGTTCCAGTGGGGTCAAGGCGCTGGCTTCCCCCGCAGCTCTGAAATAGGTCTGGGGAGTGGAGGTTTGAGCAGGGGAGGGGCGCTGGTTTCCCTCCCCAGCTCTGGGAGGGGACTGGACAGTGGCCGTTCGAGTGGGGCCTGGGCACTGGATTCCCTCGCCAGCTCTGGGAGGGGACAGGGGTGTGGCCATTCGAGCGGGGGTGGGGCGCTGTGTTCCCGACCCAATTCTGGGAGGGGACAGGAGAGAGGAAGTTCCAGCGGGGGCAGGGTGCTCGCTTCCCTTCCCAGCTCTGCGAGGGGCCTGGGGAGTGGCAGTTCCAGCGTGGGTGGGGTGCTGGCTTCCCTCCTGTCATAAACAGATGGTTAAGGGTTAATGTCTCTTTTACCTGTAAAGGGAAGAAGCTCAGTGAACCTGGCTGACACCTGACCAGGGGACCAATTGGGGGACAAGATACTTTCAAATCTTGGTGGAGGGAAGTCTTTGTTGTGCTGTTTGTTTTGTTCTTTGTTCGCTCTTGGGGCTAAGAGGGACCAGACGTGCAACCAGGTTTTCTCCAATCTTTCTGAATCAGTCTCTCATGTTTCAAAGTAGTAAGTATAGCCAGGAAACGTGGATTAGTCTTATGTTTGTTTTCTTAACTTGTAAATGTGTCTTTTGCTGGAAGGATTTTTTCCTCTGTTTGCTGTAACTTTGAATCTCAGGTTAAGAGGGCGGGGGAGCTCCCTCTGGGCTATATAAATCTGAATACCCTGTAAAACATTTTCCATCCTGATTTTACAGAGATAATTTTTACCTTTTCTTTCTTTAATTAAAAGCTTTCTTTTTTAAGAACATGATTCTTTTTTTCCTTGTTTAAAGACTCAAGGGGATTGGGTCTGAACGCACCAGAGATTGGTGGGGGGAAAAGGACGGGGGGGAGGTTAATTCCTCTTTGTTTTAAGATCCAAGGAGTTTGGATCAGCGTAGCCTCTCAGGGTAACTCAGGGAGGGGAAAGTCTGGGGGGAAAAAGAGGGGGGAGAAGGCTAATTTCTCCTTGTGTTCAGATCCAAGGGGTTTGGGTCTTGGGTTCCCCAGGGAAGGTTTTGCGGGAACAGGAAGTGTGCCAAATACTATATTTTTGGCTGGTGGCAGCGTACCAAATTTAAGCTGGTAATTGAGATTAAAAGTGATCATGCAGGTCCCCACTTTATGGACGCTAAAGTTCAAAGTGGGAAAAGAACCTTGATACCCCCCAAAATTGACCTTGCCTGGGTGGACTCGCTATGGGAAGCACACGGAAGGTCAGAGGATGCTGAATGCTCCAAGGAGAGACACAGGAGGTGAAGACGTGTGAGCTTCTTGCCCTAGAAACATCTGCTCCAAGGAAGAGGAGACTCCTCAAAGTCCTGACTGGCTTTGTGGGGAGCAGTTCCAGAGCATCGCCTGGGGACTGCATGACAACTGTTGGCAGAGGTGGGATGTACTGCACCCCGTGAATGGCGCTGCTTGCAGTAAGTGAGCAGTAAAATAAAGGGGGGATAATGAGGACCAGGTGTGCTAAAGGCTCAGAGAGGAACGGTTTGAGGAAGCGGTTAACCTCTGGGAGCGTGTGACCAACGAGAAGGACTGTTGGAGTAACAGGGTCCCCTGAGGACTGCAGTGAGCAGTCTCAGGGGTGGAGGAGCTTGCTGCTCGACCCTGGGAGAGAGGATTTTTGCAGTAGCAGGGTTCCCCTGGGGATGGCAGGAGCAGTGCCAGGGGCGGAGGAGTCTGCAGCTCGACCCAGCTAGACAGGGAAGCCAGTGCCCCACCCCCGCTGGCAAAGAGGCAAAGAGGTGGTGACCATGAGAAGGGCTGGCACAACAGGGGTTCTTCCTGGAAACCATGGGGGAGCCAAGAGCACACAGGCCTGTGAGTCCAGAGCCACTTGGGAACGGTGAAGTTATGGCCTATCACCAGCTCCTTGAGAAGGACATTGTGATCCTGTGTACAAAGAGAGGGTTATGCATGGGGAAGCTCACCAAGGCACAGTTAATCAGGAGTGGGAGGAGAAGGACACGTCTGAGGAGCAGATTCCTGACCCAGATGGGGATACAAAAGGATCTGGGAGCAGCTGGAGCAGCAGCCAGGCATCCCTGAGAGTCTGGTCCCCAGCCAGAAGATGATTTTCATGATTGGGTTCCCCATCAGGGGATTGGAGACGTAAGGGATGGGAGCAGAGCCTGAG